>NW_022631031.1:12001462-12168962 GCF_010015895.1 Lontra canadensis | reverse complement strand
CTTTCAGTCTTCATATTTATGAATGTGGTGTATAGTATTCACACTGGCAGCTTGTGGAGGTTGAATCATTTTCTCTGTAGCTCTGCCCTGATATTGCTGTTGACAGCAATGCATTGTAAAAAAGAATTAGTATTCTAGTTCCTAAAGCTATGTTGAATATCTTTTCAGCGTATTTTCTAATAAAAACACAATGAAAAGGTTTTTATATAACAAATCATGTGCATGTAATTTAAAGACAGGATGGCAGAAATGAGACAATTAAGGTAGGCTTAGATATAAATTTAAGCAAATACATTTCCATGTGTACATAATGGTTGTGTATATGGTTTTCTTGTGGTATTGAACAAATTCTTTCTTTCCACCATATAAGAAAAAGTAGTGCATATGTGGCAAGTAAGTGAGACCACCAATCAATGTTTATCAAGGTTCACAAAATAGTACTGGGAGTGCACTGAGATCCGTGTACAGCGACAGATTGAATCTCATATGTCATTATACATTTTGAAAAACACATTTCATTTCTCTGCTATAAATTAACAACAGTTGAATCTATGCATAAATTGTCTGGATATTGAAACCAAAAATGACCTTTGACTTCAATTATCTAGATAATTCAAGCAAGTGAAAATTATGTATAGGAATGAAACTACCAGATATCATTCGAAATAGTAAAAAAAACAAAAAACAAAAAACAAAAAACCCTGGTTAGTTCCAAGAAATATTTTGCATGCTCTAAATTATACACTGTTGAAAAATATAAACGGTTACAAAATTGCCACAGGTCATATGCAATATAGATATGAATACTTAAGTGATTTTTTGTTTTTACAATGAGATTGGTTTGCCACCCAATACAGATATTTTCATCAGAGAGTCTAAATTAGTCTGAAGACATATTCTGGAAAACAGAGGTCTAAGACATTTCTAAAGTTTAGAGTCCTCATTTTGATTGTATCTCCAGGAAAATATTACCAATAATAAAGACTTCTTAAGAGATGATTTGTAATTGAAAGACATTCCCCAACATGAGCTTTAGGTTTTCAAGTGAATGTTTCCCACAGTATGGTTTGTGGATATATTCTCTGAGATCCAGTTGTCCTGGGAGGTATTTTTATTTTGCATTTTTGTTTTTATAATCACTAATATAAGAACTTTGTAAATATACATTGTGATTTTTCAGAAAACCTAATTGAAAGGTCTTCATGACAATATTTTGCTCTTTTAATCACTGTTTCTCAGACTTGATGCTGAATAATTTTTCAGGGATGGAATATTTTTCTACCTTAAAAGAGGAACTCACATCCTTTGACTTGAAAAATGGTGGCAAACTGTTTATTCTTTTTAAAAGAATAATTTAAAATATAAATTTGAATTTGAAATATAAATTTATTTATATAAATTTCAAATTTATAATTTGAAATATTAATAAGCATGGAAGTGAAGCATTTAAAATAGTTACTATCTTCTTAATCAATGAAGTTTCCAACTATCCAAGTTTCTTTTTCATGTTGTATTTTGAAAAAAAAAAATTCTTATGATTATGGAAAATAAGTTGTCACTTGGGAGCCATGGTATCAAATGTTCTCTTTTCATTTTTAAGATACCGTTTGTTTTTCTAATAATATGGATTTAGTACTGGATAGTTGAAAAGTTTCAGAGAATATAAATAAAATAAATTTTTAAATGACCTGAAACCACTATGGGGTTGTGTGTGTGTGTGTGTGTGTGTGTGTGTGTGGTGTGAACACTTGATTAGTTGAAGAAGAAAGATAGTCACAATTTGGAATGGCATTTATTTTTGAATAGAGTATCTGTTTAAAGACTAACTTTTTACATAATTCCTGAGGAAGGGTGACATTTTTTAATATATAAATACATTAAATACATACATATATGTATATATATATATATAAATACATATATTTATATGTATATATATGTAGACTTGGAAAAAACAGATACTTTTGAAAGACTGACTTTTTCATCTACTTATTATCTGAAATATAATTTTCAGATGACATTCATAATAAATTCATTTATTCTACTAGAAATTTACATAAATGAATAAATCAACGATAAGAATTCTTAGATATCAATTTATATATTGTGTATCCTTACTTTTGAGAGTTAGTGGACTGCTAAATATATGTGAGCCAGATAAAAATTATTTCAAAAATAGGACGGTACTAAAAACAATGATGTTTTTATTACTTCATAAGGAGATCTACTCTTCCACTAAAAAGCATTCTGAGAAAAGTGGGATTGTTTTTGTTTTTGCTTTTTGGGGGGATTTTTGGTTCCTTTTGTGTGTGTATGAGAAATCTTAGAAAATAGGGCTATAATGTGTCTGCTCAGCTATATTGATCTCTTTATTAAACTCAGTTGTTACTCCAACTAGCCTCCAGTCTCTTCATGACTTTTATATCAAGCACAGAATTTAAATGTGCATTTCTGTGTTGAAATTTTAATATGCAATGATACTGTAGTTGATTCAGCCATAGGGAATGCATAAAACAACATGAAAATTATATGATCACAGAGGCAGAACCAAACCCTTAGGAGAGACAATTGTTTTAGAAAGGTTAGCCATGTTTTTTTCATTTTTAGCTTCAGATTGATAACATGCAAAGTTTCCCTATTGTTTCTCAAGGGAAAAAACAGGGGTGTTTTTTATGGTATAATTTTAACATTCTATTTTCTTTAGTTTAAAAAAAAAGTGTCTGTTCTGTTCTTCTTGCTTCTTGGTAGGTTTTGGTGAAATAAAAAGGATTCATTTTATTATAGTTGTGTCTCCATTTTTTTATCCTTTATTTTCAAGAAAAAAGTTTGGGTATTTTCAAAATTACAATGTACTGAGAGTAAAAAACATTTGAAAATAGGCACAGATGAAGGATTATGTATAGTTTATGAGGAGTATATCTTCAGATGTCCTAGCTCATGATATCTGGTAGGAATGTAAGTCATACATAGCTGTGATTTGATTGGCTACATTTAAATAATGGATGTATGGGATACCCTTGTTTATTGAAGATGAAATAAATGATGAATATAAGAGAATAAAATAGCAAAAATATTTTTCTTACCTATAATCAGGAAAAAAAGAACAATCAGGCATAATTATCTATGGTCCTCCACTGTCCTTTCTGCTTGATGGGTTAAGGGACCTTTTAGCTATGGATGAAGTCTGCTGCCTCCTGGTATGACTAATATGATATGATGGAAGTGAGAGTGCTGGTAATTTCTGTACATGTATACCTATCTCTCTTTAATCAAACCCCTTCAAATTCACTGAATTTTAAAAGTGAACAAAATATGATGGCATTTTTGGCAGTTGCTATGATGCTTAGCACATTTTGTGGAGATACTTCTGCTCTAATCTAGTTCCTAGATGGTTTTTGATTCTGCTAACCATTTGAAATTCAAATCTTCTCTTCTGTACTTTGTCCCAAATGCTTGTACTTTTTTTTTTCTTTTTACCCTATTCTTTTTTATGGATTTTGGCTACTCACAGATTATTTTACTTTGATTAGGAATCTCGGCCCTATTTAGATTTTCAGAACCTAATTCTTCTCTGGCTGGTCCATACTTGGATAATATGGATTAAAATAAGTATGGAAAAAATGTTTTTTAAAAATTAATTATTCTCTTGACCTATCTGGATTTATAGATCTTTGTCTGTTAAAGATGCATATGGATTTCTCTGTTGAGGTGAACAGTTGTCTAACTTACTAGACCATAATTTTCATTTAGGCCACAATTTCCGTCAACTTGTTTTTTGATGTATCCCAAGCATCTAGAATAGTCTCTGGTTTATATATTATACACTCAATAAATATTTATCAAATAAGTCAGTGTTGTATTAAGCACACATCTGTTCATAATTTTCTGCATATATTTTATCTCTGTGTAAATTGAGAAAAGTGCATACAGGGAACTGTGAGTAAACCAGACAGTTTGAAAAAAAAAAAAAAGCAAATGTATAAAAACAGCAAATGTATGAAAGATCTAACATATCACTCCCTCTAGTCCAAAGTCATAACCAAATAGATACATGATCCAACAACATTTTGGATCACATGGTGGATTAACCAAGTTCTGGGGAAAACTAATTGCATGGACTTAAGCTTTCATTTTTTAAGAGAGGAAAACAACGGAAGACTTATTTGTTACAATAAAATGTTAATAAGAAATTATAAACAGTAAACCAAGGCATTACATTTCTTATCACCTTCTAGAGTTGGAAGGGAAGACAGAGCATGAAGATAGGCAAAAGACAGATAAAAGATAAAGGCTGTATTTCTAAATTACTATACTTCATCTAACCCAGACTCAGTGTGTGAACTTCAAGGTTGCAGTTGGAGATAAGATAAAAGTATTTCCTACTACATTGACTAAATGCTTGGGAAGATGGCAAACTGCATGTGGAATGACTAAGAATTTCCCGGTTGATTTTAATTCAGTGCCACTTATTTAAGGATTTAAAGGTGTGTACCATTTTGTTCTTAACTACCAAAGAATGGGTCTCAGAAGCTTATAGGCCCAGGAAATGCCTTGCAAAGCAGAAGAGTGGGAGCTCAGCATGACTTGTATACATTATCTCTTATAATCTGCACAACCCAGAGAAATAGATATTATTAATCTTATAATATAGACAGTAAAACTGAAGTCTAGACGCAGTGTTAACAACTCCTAAAGTCAACTAGCTGGCAAGTGACAGAACTACTCTCAGTCCCCAGATCTTAGAAGACTTTCAGTCTTTACCTCCTTTTTCTTTCCTTATAAACACATTCAGATACCAGTTTGATAATAGAAGATAAAGCCAAGTGAGATGTCATGACACATATTTCACTTTAGTGTACTTATTATAATACCATTTTTGTTTTGAGGTTCCTACGCATATCTATTGATTTATTTTCCAAGTATCATTAATTTAAAAATAAATGCACTATTTTGTGCATTTAGGACTATTTGGAAAAGAATTAGAAAATATACTATTATCTTTTGGAATGAAAACAAAGATCAATTATTGCAAAATGAGTAGGGTAATAGTTGGCACTTAGTACAGCTTTATTTATTGCCTCTAACATTTCAGACACATGCCACATTTCTTCACTGCACAAAACTAATTTTTGTGGAGAAATACAAATGTAAAAGAAACCCCTTATTTTTCCTGCCTTTTGAAGTCCAAAGCGGTTTATAAACATGAATAAGAACTCTAAATAGTCCTCTATATGTGAAGTATTTATATTATATGAATGTGTTTACTTTCACAGGTTTTAGTTTTTAGTTACAGTTTTTACATTAAAATGTCTTTATATTCTTTAATTCATTCATTCAAAAACTATTCCAGTATCTAATATAAGCCAAGCAGTGTTCAGGGTTCTGGGAACATAGCAGCAAATTAAACAGAAAAATTTTTGCCCTATGGTATTTATATTCTAGTGAGGACATAAAGACAATAACAAAATAAATCAGTAAAATATATTTTATTATAAGTGGTGATAAGTACATGAAGAATAATAAAGTAGGGATTGACAGGGTTATATTTCTGATATAAAATTATAATAAATGTGCTTATGGCCCAATGATTTTTTTTATTGGTTGCTATTTTCCAAATTATCAGTTAGAAAATCTTGTTACTTACCTTTCATTTGTCCCTCCAGAATTCTTTGAATCTCCTTTGTTCTTACCTGAAAGGCAGTGCCCAGATCAGATTGCATAAAGCCTACTTTGCCTTCAGGTTCTTGGTAGTGTTCAGCCAATGGGAAGTGTCTACCGAAGATCAGAGTCTGAGAGAAGAGTGAGGTTGAAGTATTTATTCCCCGATAGTTTGTTGTGTGTTGGTTGTGCTTCTCTGCTGAAGGTCACAGCTTCTGTCTAGTGTACTTCTCTGTGCAACCAGACTCTTAGGGTTCTGGTAGGCACCCCTTACCTTGCAGCTTCAAACTCAGATAGGGCTTCCTTTCTCTTGCTACTAACCAGTTACTGTGTCTTTAATCCCCCCCACCCAGACCCAACTTTGTAAATGGTCTCTTAACTATATTAAACTTTCCTTGCATTACCCATTTAGACTATGATATCTGTTTTCTACCATACTCTGGCTAATCCAAATATATAGCACATACTAACTGGTTATGTAACTGATGGACTCAAGTCTGCCATCCTAGTGGAAGAGCAAAGGGGAGGTCTGTCAAGAAAACATTTCAGTAAGAGATGGGCAAGGCTTTCCTTCTTGAATTAATCCAAGGAAGAGCTCCAGTTTAGGAACCTCACACTGCTTTTGTACACTTGGGTGGTATGTACCTACTTGCTTAGTGGTCAGGTATCCTCAGATTTTGGATTTATATAGAGAAATCAAGTTCACTTAATGCATAGGTAAAATCACATTAAAAGATTAAAATGCTTTCAAATTTTTCTTCCAGAAATTCTACCTATGTAATATGACTGATGAATATATTTTTAAATCATGAGACTTTATTTTCTTTATAAATTGTTAGGTAATGTCTCTGAACTCTGAATAAAGAGAAATATGGTAAAGAGAATCAAAAGGTGGTAAACTTGCATGTCAAGATTTTAGTGTCTAGATTACATATGAGAGAGATTGAAAATAACTACAAACTAAAGCAAAAGTAATTTTTAAAGTATAAAGTTTTAAAAACAAATTATTCTGAAATAGTCTAAATTTTATTATTAGTGTTTTGTAATGAAATATTTATATTAATTGATCTATAAATACCAATGTAACTTTCAAATATTTATATTAATTGACATATTAATATTAACATATCCTTAGTATAAGTTATCTTAGTATAAGTTAACTACATGGAAAGTTATATACATTAATGTCTTAAATATCTTATAATCTGCATAGCTACTCTCATTTATAAAAGTTAAACGGATAATTGAGAGAAATTATTCAATATATTTCTCTATGTGGTAGGGCTTTTATGTATTATTTTGAAATTTCACATCTCTTTTAGAAATGAAGGCACTATATTTTGATATTAATTTTTTGAATGATTTCTAAGCAGTTTAGTAATATTATTCTTTCCATTAACATGAACTGTAGTCTGTATTTTGCCTAATAGTTTTTAATTACTTCATTAGCATTTTGGGATAATAATTATTAAAAAATTCTATTGAAATCCACACAACATTAATTTGATATATATGATTTATACGTCTCTGTTAAACATATTGACTTCATTATGTATTTGTGATACAACACTGGAGTGTGTATTTACCTGTACTTTGAAAATCTATTTAAAATTATTTTAGTGGGGAAATTGTGGAGGGTGGATAGTAACTGGACAATACTGAGGGTAGAAGGTAGCTAAGGGCACACACTTTGCCACATTTAACAATGGAAAAAGTGCATGCTAATCTTTGGTACCTGGAGAACATTTAATGTGTGATGTAGTGATGTCAAAATATTTATAAATATTTGTGTATTTGACATAAGGGTAATGTTACTTGATAAGCAGGGAACATGACTAACTCAATTAGTGGTGGAGATATTCATTTAGACAAAATAAAAGTAAACTTATCAGACAATTGATTTTCATATAGTAAATAAATGACTTATGCTAAATTGAGAACATATTCTACCAATATTATGCAATAAGAACAAGATGTGAGATCCTTTGCATTACTTAGGTTTTTGATGAGCATGAGATGAAGTTATATGATCCTATAAATGGCACTTTTTTCAACTTTAGGGTATCCTATAAATGTTTTTGTTTTTTTTTTCAATTTTAGAGTCCTGGGAGAAAGTTAATTTAAAACATCCCTATGAAGCACAGAGGATCATGAAACCCACTTAAAACATTCCTGAAAAGCTTCAGAAAATAAGTGGGGGGAAAAACCTTTTAAGTGGGAAACATCACACCTTTGTGCTGTGGGCTATGTAGGTAAAAGAGAGAAGTTTGTAGGTGATTGAGACAGATTGAGAAAAGTATTGTGCTACGCTAACCTTAGAAGTTAAGAGTCAAATCTGCACCATGACATAGCCTACAAGTTGAACTCTCACTTTTTTAAATTCATGACTGGAAAGGATCTGACACTCTCTGATAACAGCAAGAGGATAAAGCCTTGGGCTAACCAAGCACATGTTACTGACTAAATGTTTCATATGTAGTTCCCTCTTAATTAATAAAAAGAGCTTTCTGTTTCACATGAGTAGAAATGAATATATTATTGGGAATGTCAGACATAATATTGAGAATTGTGAGAATTTACAAATATCTCTTGATATCATTGTTGAAGAGCCCATTTCAAATATGAAAATGGTTTCTTCTATCATGAACTTATGTTAGTCTCAATGATATTACTCCTTAGCATTTTAATGTAGGAGTAGGAATTATTTAAAGGACTTTTCAAGTGGATTTGTCACCTTTGTTTTTAATTCATTTTTTCAACAATTTTGACCATGAACCTAGGTGGTACTGAGAACATGAAGGTAAGAACTCTAATTTCACAGTTCTTACAACCTGTTGGTTGAAGTAGAGAAGAAAACTAGTAAGAACAATGCAATTTGGTGAGTCTTATATAATGGTTTATCAATAGAATATCATAGAAATAAGAAGAGATTCAGAGGAGGAAGACCCAGAGGAACTTGTAAAGTCCTGGAACATGTTCAAGAAATGGAAACTTAGTTTTAATAAAATGAGTTGATTTGTAACAATCAGGAAGGAGGGGCAGGAAAAGGAGATGCTTTATACTGAAATACCTTTTTCAAAAAAATTTCATTTATTGAAAATAAATGTTTAATCCCAGAGATCATCATATATTAATGTTTGAAGGAACGTTAATACATTCACTGAATGGTAAAGATGTAAAAAGGAAAAAGGAATGTTTATGTAGACTATTAGCAGTAGAATTCCAGAATATATAAATTGGCAAACCAAGCAAATAAATAAATAAATAAGGCAGAATGGGGTAGATTATGCAAACTTTTATCTTGGAAAAAGGAAGGTGTGTGTGTTGTAATATTTTATCTGGGAAAGAAGGTATGCATGTATTCAAATAAATAGTCTCCAGAATGATAAAACAAAAATTCTTAACAATTGTTCATACGGATAGTGACTTAACTACAAAGAGAGGAATAATTTCAAATTATTTATACAATGAGACAAAAAAGGGACTGCAAAGAGATTGAAAGTGAGGGGATGGAGAAACATTTATCATGCAAATGGATGTCCAAAGAGTGCTGAAGTATCAATACCTATATTAAACAAAATATACTTTAAAGTAAAAGCTGTAATAAGAGACAAAGAAGGGCACTATATAATAAAATATGGGGCAATCCAACAAGAGGACACAACAATTATAAATATTTATGTATACCCAACATGGGAGTACCCAGAATAATAGTAGGGGACTTTAACACCCCATATACATCAATGGACAGATCATCTAAACAAAATATCAAAAGGAAACAATGGGTTTGAATGACACACTGGACCAAATGGATTTAACAGATATATGCAGAACATTGCATCCTAAAACAGGAGAATACACATTCTTTTCTAGTACACATGAAACATTCTACTGAATAAATCACAATTAGGCCACAAAACAAGTGTCAACTGATTCAAAAAGATCAAAGTCATACCATGCATCTTTTCTGACCACAACACTATGAACTAGAAGTCAACCACAAGAAAAAAATCTGGAAAGATCACAATACATGGGGATTAAACAACATGCTATTAAACCATGAATAGGTCTGCCAAGAAATAAAAGAAGTAATAAAAAAGAACATGAAAATAGATGAAAATGAAAACACAGTAGTTCAAAACCTTTGGGACACAGCAAAAGTTGTTCTAAGAGGGTAGTTTATAGCAATACAGGGCTACCTTAAGAAGCAAGAAAAATCTCAAACAACCACCTTACACCCAAAGGAGCTAGAAAAAGAAAAACAAACAAAACCCAAAACCAGCAAGGAACAAAATAGATTAGAGCAGAAATAAATAATATAGAAACTTAATTAAAAACAAAACAAAACAAAAACAAAAAACAAAACTAATAGAACAGATCAATGAAACCAAGAGCTGGTTCTTTGAAAAAAAAAATAGGTAAAGTTAATAAACCTTTAGCCAGACTTATCAAGAAAAAGGGAAAAAGTCCCCAAATTAGTAAAATCACAAATGAGAAAGCAAAAATAACAACCAACACAACAGAAATACAAACAATTATAAGAGAATATTATGAAAAGCCACATGCCAACAAATTGGACAACCTTAGAAGAAATGGATAAACTCTTAGAAACCTACAACCTACCAAAAATGAAACAGGAATAGAAAATTTGACAGAACAAATATCAGCAAAGAAATTGAATCAGTAATCAAAAAAACTCCCAACAAACAAAAGACCAGGGTCAGATGGCTTCACAGGGAAATTCAAGGAACATTTAAAGAAGAGTTAATACCTATTCTCAATCTATTCTAAAAAGAAGAAGGAGGAAAACTTCTAAATTCATTCTTTGAGCCAGTATTACCCTAATACCAACCAGATAAAGACACCACAAACAAACAAACAAACAAACAAAAGATCTACAGACCAGTATCTCTGATGAACATAAATGCAAAAATGCTCAACAAAATACTAGCAAACCAAATACAACAATACAATAAAAAACCATTCACCACAGTCAAGTGGGGTTTATTCCTGGGTTGGAGGGTGATTCAGTATTCACAAATCAATCACTGTAATGTATCACATCAACAAGAGAAAGGATAAGAACCACCCAATCATTTCAAAAGATATAGAGAAAGCATCTGACAAAGTACAACAGCCATTTATGATAAAAACCTCCAACAACGTACATTTAGAGGGAACATACCTCAACATCATAAAGGCCATATATGAAAAACCCACAGCTAACATCATCCTCAATGAGAATAAGCTGAGAACATTTCCCTTAAAGTCAGGAACAAGACAAGGATGCCCATACTCACCATTTTTATTCAACATAGTACTGGAAATCCTAGCCTTAGCAATCAGACAACAAAAAGAAACAAAAGAAGGCAAGGAAGAAGTAAAACTTTCACTATTCACAGATGACAAGATACTACATATAGAGAACATAAAAGACGCCACCAAAACATTGCTAGAACTGATAAACAAATTCAATAAGGTCATGGGATAAAAAAATCAATCTACAGAAATCTAGAAAATTTCTATACACTAATAATGACACAGCAGAAAGAGAAATTCAGGAATTACTCCAATTTACAATTGCACCAAAACAATGAGATACCTGGGAATACCTAAACAAAGAGGAGAAAGAGCTATACTCTGAAGAGTGTAAAACACTGATGAAAGAAGTTGAAGCTAAAACAAAGAAGTGGAAAGATATTGCATGCTCCTGAATTGGAAGAACAAAGATTGTTAACATGTTAACATATCCCCAGATTGTTAATATGTTAACATATCCCCAAAGCAATGTCCACCTTTAATGCAAACCCTATCAAAATACCAACAGCATTTTTCACAGACCTAGAACAAACAATCCTAAAACTTGTATGGAACCACAGAAGACCCCAAATAGCCAAAGCAATCTTGAAAAAGCAAAGCAAAGCAGGAGGCATCATAATTCAAGACTTCAAGTTTTGTAACAAAGCTGTAGTGATCGAACGGTATGGTACTGGAACAAAATTGAATGCTTAGATCAATGAAATGGAATAGAAAACCCGGAAATGGACCTACAACTATACAGTCAATTAATCTTTGATAAAGCAGGAAAGAATATCCAATGGACAGAAGATAATATCTTCAACAAATGGTGTTGGGAAAACTGGACAGCAACATGCAAAAGAATGAAACTGGACCACTTTCTTACACCAAATACAAAAATAAATTTAAAATGGATGAAAGACCTAAATATGAGAAAGAAAACCATCAGAACTCTAGAGGAGAGCATAGGCAGTAACCTCTTTGACATTGGCCATAGCAGCTTCTTACTAGATATGTCTCCTGAGGCAAGGGGAACAAAAACAAAAATATAAGGATAATAAAAGAAAAAATAAGCTACTGGGACTTCCATCAAGATAAAAAGCTTCTGCACAGGGAAGGAAACAGTCAACAAAACTAAAAGGCAACCTATGAAATGGGAGAAGATATTTGCAAATGGCATCTCTGATAAAAGATTGGTTTCCAAAATATGTGAAGAATTTATCAAACTCAACACCCAGTATCAAATGATCCAGTTAAAAAATGAGCAGAAGACATGAATAGACATTTTCCCAAAGACGTACAGAAGACCAACAGACACATGAAAAGATGCTCATTTCAGGGAAATACAAACCAAAATTACAATGAGCTGTCATCTCACACCTGTCAGAATGGCTACACTCAACAACACAAGAAACAACAGGTGTTGACGAGGATGCAGAGAAAGGGAAACCCTCCTGCACTGTTGGTAGGAATGCAAACTGGTGTAACTACTGTGGAAAATAGTATGGAGATTCCTCAAAAAGTTAAAAATAGATCTACCCTATGATTCAGCAATTGCACTACTAGATATTTACCCAAACGGTACACAAATACCAATTTGAAGGGCTGCATGCTCCCCAGTGTTTATAGTATCACTATCAACAATAGTCAAATTATGGAAAGAACTCAAATGCCCACCGACTGATGACTGGATAAAGAAGATGTGATACATTTATATAAAATATAACTCAGCCATACAAAAGAATGAAACCTTGCCATTTGCAAGGACATGGATAGAGCTAGAGAATACTATGCTAAGTGAAATCAGTTTGTCAGAGAAGGACAGATACCATATGATTTCACTCATATGTGGAATTTAAGAAACAAAACAGACATAGGGGGAATAAAAAGAGAGAGGAAAACCAAGAAACAGAGTGTTCACTGTAGAGAATAAACTGATCATTAATAGGAGAGGAGGTGCGTCGGGGGGGTGGGTTAAATGGGTGATGAGTATTAAGGAGAACAGCTGTGATGAGCACCAGGTGTTGTATGTAAGTAATGAGTCACTAAATTCTATACCTAAAATTAATATTACAGTGCATGTTAACTAACTGGAATTTAAATAAAATCTTGAAAAACAACAATGAACAAACAAAACTCCAAAATATGGACCCCTGTTCAAAAGGATAGAAATAAAAGTCCTGTTTTATATATATATATATATATATATATATATATATATATATACTGGAAGATAAAAGAAAATGGTTTCCTCTTTTCTGAGGAAAAAAAGAAGATAGAAACCAACTTGAAAGGACTTTCTCTGGTCCAAAGATGGTACAGTCTGAGCATAAAAATAACTGCAGCTTATTGAAAGATGGAAAAATATTAAAATCTATACTATAATTCAATATTAAAAGTAATCCTTTGTTACTCTTAGAGATAGCTAGGTGATTAACTTATTCTGAATACTAGTAAATAAAAGGAGGGAATAAAATATTTTTTTCTGCCTATAAAATAATACCTTAAAGAAATCAAATTACTGATAATGTAAAATATTTAATAAAAGAATGCCAGCTAATAAATGAAGAAAAAGCATAGGCTGTGATCATTTAATAATCCCTAATAAAACAATGGAGTTAGATAATGATCATCAATGGCTGAGAAAATTCTTAAATGAAAAATGATGGGAATCCTTAAGCCTAGACAAAATGACCAATATTAACATAAAAATAAAAAGAAACAAGCCCTTATGGGCCTTCAAGTATAATATAATAGTATTTGCTATCATCTGTAAAATATTCTGCAAATAATAAGTAATTAAATAAACAAATAGCCTCTAGATTTAATTGCCATTAAAAGAAATTACAGAGCTCAGAGAAAAGTGTTAACCTCTTAGGGATGCAATTAGCAAAATCTAGAATGGTGCAAATTTTGTAGGGCAGTTTTCTATTATTCTACATTGGCTGGAAGTGGAATTCAACAATTATGTAATGACTTTTGGACTTTGGGAATAAATTAGTTACATGGAAGGAAAGAAATTATGAAGTAAGGTTTAGTCTGCCTCTTAAACACTCCATGTTTACTAGTGACATTCTCATATTTGTAATTGTTTGTTAAAGAGCTCTCTTCTAGATTATAAACATCACAAGGATAGGACCGTGTTATCTTAACAGCTCTATCTCCAGTACCAGAGTCCATGTGACATTTATTAAATTTTTTCAACTAAAACAACAAAACAAATAAAGTAAGACCTGAAGGAATGGCTGTATAGAGAGAAATTGTTTGTCCAGCAGAACTTAGGAAATTTTCTCCTGAATAAGCTAAAGGAGTACATTGTCAGCACCAAAAGTTGCTTTCTCATATCATAGTACAGCCTTCTATTATTAATATAATGTATTCACATACAGCCTTGAGAATGTGGTTATTTAGCTAACCCCACACTCCCAAATAAAACACTGTGTGAGCCAAGCTTGATGAAACCTTTTCTACTGTAATATTGACAGCATAAAACACCTTTTTTCACATATATATCTTATAATTTATTTTCAGTTTTCTTCTCTTCCATGCTGCTAATCAGGAGAGCTATTCATTCTTGATTTTTCACTAATATCAGAATTTGCCACATTTTAAAAATATTGTCCTTTGCTTATCTTTTCTCAACTTGGTAAATTATTACTGAAAGTTTAAAAGTTAATTCATATACCACCTCTGCTGTGGCTCTGGTCTTACCAAACCACACCAGTAGGAACTAGTCCATCTACTCTCCATAAAATTTTATTCAAATCTCAACTACAGTACTGTTTTCATTTGTATCATAATAATTTGTTTACATATTAGCTTTAATGAGAACTGTATACATTACTCTTATACAAATTTTATCCAGAATACACAGGGTAATAATAGGAATTTAATTAATGACTGATCACGAATGATAGGAGAGGTATTACTAAAATCTAACTTCTTAATAGAAATCTTATAGCTACAACTGATCTTGATGTCACCAGGGTATTTTATAGTGCTGCTAATATTTCGTGGGTACAAAGTCTTGTATAAAATATAAGCTAGATATTTTTTAAATAAAAAATGTACATATTTGCAATAAAACAAAAATTATGATAAAGATACACATATGCAAATGGAAAATGTGGGTTTATGTGGATAGTAAAGATGTGAAATATCAAAGAAAAATTTTCTCTCATGTCTGAGGTTCTTAGTATGGTTATAAAGAAAATTTCAGTAATTTCAATAATCTTTACAGTCTCACTCTGTTAGGCATTATGTGGTTTAGGGAGGATGATAAATTGTTTTTCCTAGGACATTGCATTAGTCTGGGTCCAATGAAGAGAGAGAGACCACACAGTAATTTGAACAAGGAAAGTTTAATAGAGGAATTATTAAACTATAATGAGGGATTGGAATAAGGAGGGATAGGCTAGGAAGAATTAACAAGAACTCTAAAGAATGTATCAATAGCAGATACAAGTAATGTAATAGAAGATTATATATGCATTAGTTTGCTAGAGCTAAGGTTAAACAATGCCATAGACTAGGTGGCTTAAACAACTAGACTAGGCTAGACTGAGATCAAGGTGTTAGCAGATTAGGCTTCACCTGAGGCCACTGTCCTTGGCTTGCAGGTGGTTGGCTTCTCCTTGTGTCCTCACATGGTCTTTCATCTGTGTGCATGGATCCCTTGTGTCTCTGTGTCCACAGTTCCTTCATTTATGAGGACACTAGTCAGATACTATTGGGGTTCAAAGGGCTTCATTTTAACTTATTTACCCCTTTAAAGGCTCTGTCTCCAAATACAGTCACATTCTGAGGTACTGTAGGTTAGGACTTCAATGTAGGAATTTTGAGGAGACAGAGTTTAGTCTGTAATAATACAATAACATTATACTACACCACATTATACTATGACATTATAGTACACTACGCTATAGTATACTATACTGTACTACTATACTATACTACACAAAACTACTATACTATACCATACTATCGTACACCATACTGTACTATACTACTGTACTATTCCACACTACAATATACTATGCTATACTACTACTATACTACACAATAGTATACTATACCATGCCATACTATATTATACTATACCATACAATACTACACTATACTGTACTATACTACTATATTATACTGCACCACTAGACTATATTACACTGTACTACATTACACTATACCATACTACACTGTACTATACTACACTACACTACACCATACTATTATACTATGCTATACTATCCTATAGTATATATATACAAGCCAGTATCCTTAGGGCTAAGACAAAACATGCTAGTAAATACCACTATGTCCTCAAGGCTGAAATCCAGACCTTCATGTAGAAAGCCTGACTCTAGTTCACTGGAGAGCAGAGAAGTTACTGTGGGGCCCTGCCAGTGGTGGAATTTGCCAGAGGTTGACCTTTGGAACTGATGGAAATCAGCCTCCTGGGTTGTAGGAGAGAGCTGTGAACAAGAGGGATTTCACCAGAAGCAGTCTGCCATGAAAAGCACTTAAAGGGCTTGCAGGGGAAAGCTGCTGTCCACTAGATGCTTCTGGCAGCCAGGCCCTGCAGAAGCCTAGTGCTGGAGAAGCTGGGACTGCAGGAGACAGCCAAGGGGACACACTGAAATCAGGAAGCAAAACTCTTTCCTCTCTAGATGGAAAGTGGCAAGACTTCAGTGCCAGCTAGCAAAGGAAAAATATTTAAAGGGTGCTTATTCATTTCTACAGGTGAGTCAGAAAGTATGAATGCAATGAAAGGCTCTGTACCTGCCACAGACACCATTCAAATTAGTTTAGAAGAGAGCGATGAGGGTGGTGATGGTGAATTTGTGTATCACAGGGAGAAAGGGGACAAAGAAGAGTGGAGGAGGGCTTCTACCCACAAGAGAAAAATTTAAGAAATATACATACACTTGTTGCCATACCATTTTAAATAAAATGGTTAATTCCCTATTATAACATTTCCCGATAAAAATCTCTCTAAGCAATTATTAGAAAAAAATATTTTGCCAGAAATCCATCTATTATCTATCCATTTGTCTATATCTATCGATCATCTATCTTTCTATCTATCATCTATCTATCATCTGTCTGTCTATATATCTATCACCATCATGTCATTTCTATATCTAACCGTTGTCTATCCACCCATCATCTATAGTGAATTTATATGTATGTGTGTGTGTAGTGAAAGTATCATGCAACCAATAAGTTAAGCATTGGTTTATAAGAAATGCAGTCTTTTTTAATTAAAAAAAGATTTTATTTATTTATTTAAGAGACAGCAAGGCAGAGAGAGCACAAGCTGGAGGGAGGGGCAGGAGAAGAGGGAGAATCAGGCTCCCCACTGAGCAGGGAGCTTGATGTGGGGCTTGATCCCAAGACCCCAGGATCATGACTTGAGCTGAAGGCAAATGCTTAACTGAGGTATCCTGATGCCACTGAGGTATCCAGAAATGTAGTTTTTAATTTGTTGACTACTTGACAAAGTAGTGGGAAGAAAGGGAGAAACTGGTGGAATAATTTTTTCTTTGATGCTAAAAAATTTTGTAATGAGATAACTTATTTCATCTTTCCCAAATTTCCTTTTATTAAAAGAATGTCTTAGCTCCTGCTTGTTTGTTTTGTCATGACTATATGTATATCATTTGTATGTATATATATATATCCATTTGTTTCAGAGGACTTAATAGCATACTTAATACTTACTATGTACATAATTAATCACATATTTCTTAAATTGCAGTCCATGTATTTCTTTGGTCCAGCGTATCCACTGATGATATTTTCTATAATATTTTTTCTTTCATTTTGTTCTTTCATGTATATAATATTTATATGCATAGTTAAAAGTATAAGCATATTCTGGATCAGTTGGATAGTGCTTTAGCAGAATGCCCTCATATTGAACACTCAAATAAAAACTCAGGCACAAAAATTAATCTCATTGCAATAATTAGCTTTACTCCCAATAGCCAATGGTTAAGTGAAAAGGACTATAGCAAAGTTAATGTATAAATGATGATGAATGAAAAAAGAAAAGCTGTTATGATGTGTAAATGAACAAAGTGTGTTGTTGGTTTTTTTTTCTATTTTTTAGAATAGCTTGAATATGTAATAGTGGTAGGGGTATGTGATGGTTAATTTTATGTGTCAACTTGACTAAGCCACAGGGTGCCCAAACATTTGGTCTATCATTATTCTGGTTGTATCTGAAACTGTTTCTGGGTGAGATTAACATTTTATTTTATGTTTTAATTTAAATTCAATGAGCCAAAATAAAGTACAACATTAATTTCAGATGTACTGTTCAGTAATTCATCAGTTGTATATAACACCCAGTGTTCATTACATCACATGCCCTCCTTAATGCCCACCATGGAATAACCCCATTCCCTCATCCACCTGCCCTCCAGCAACCCTCAGTTTGTTTTCCATAGTTAAGTCTCTCATGGGTTTTCTCCCTCTCTGATGACTTCCCATTCAGTTTTCCCTCCCTTCCTCTGTGATCTTCTGCACTATTTCTTATATTCTGCATATTATTTTACATTATATTTCTTATATTATACATATGAGTAAAAGCATATGATAACTGACTGACTGACTTATTTTGTGCAGCATAATACCCTCCAGTACCATCCACATCAATGTAAATGCTAAATATTCATCCTTCTGATAGCTGAGTTATATTCCATTGTGTGTGTGTGTGTGTGTGTGTGTGTGTGTGTGTGTGTGTATCGTATCTTCTTTATTCATTCATTCATCTGTCCATAGACATCTTGGCTCTTTCCACGGTTTGTGGACATTGCTTCAGGTGCCCCTTTGGATCACTACATTTGTATCTTTAGGGTAATTCCAAGTAGTGGAATTGCTGGGTCATAGGGTAGCTCTATTTTTAACATACTGAGGAACTCCATACTGTTTTCCGAAGATGTGCCAGTTAGCATTCCCACAAACAGTGTAAAAGTGTTCCCTTTTCTCCATGTCTCGCCAACATCTGTCGTTTCCTGACGTTAATTTTAGCCATCCTGACTAGTGTGAGGTGTTTTCTCATTGTGGTTTTGATTTGTAGTTCGTTGATGCTGAATGATGTTGAGCATTTTTTCATGTGTCTGTTGGCCATTTGTATATTTTCTTTGGAGAAATGTCTGTTTATGTCTCCTGCCCATTTCTTGATTAGATTATTTGTTTTACTGAACGTTGAGTTTGATAAGTCCTTCATAGATCTTGGATACTAGCCCTTTATCTGATACATCATTTGCAAATATCTTCTCCCATTCTGTAGGTTACCCTTTAATTTTGTTTACTGTTTCCTTTGCTGTGTATAAGATTTTATCTTGATGAAGTCAGTAGTTTATTTTTGCTTTTGTTTCCCTTGCCTTTGGAGACATATCTAGCAAGAAGTTGCTGCGGCCAAGGTCAAAGAGGTTACTGCCTTTGTTCTCCTCTAGGATTTTGATGGATTTCTATCTTGCATCCATTTTGAGTTTATCTTTGTGTATAAGGTAAGAAAGTGGTCCAGTATTATTCTTTTGCATGTTGCTGTCCAATTTTCCCAGCACTATTGTTGAAGAGAATGCCTTTTTCCATTGGATATTCTTTTCTGCTTTGTCAAATATTGGTTGACCATAGAGTTGGGGTAAATTTCTGAGTTCTCTATCCTGTTCCATTGATGAATATGTCTGTTTCTGTGCCTGTAACATACTGTCTTGATGATTACAGCTTTGTAATATAACTTAAAGTCCATAATTGTGATGCCACCAGTTTTGTTTTTCCTCTGGTTATTCGTGGTCTTATTATCCCCTAGTTCTGGAATTTTGCAGTTCTATGTGACTGATAAATTTGGTATTCCCTTTATGTCCCAACTGCTCTTCTGGGCGAGGGGACTGCTGCACTGATTTTTAGTGTCTTTTGTGTCTTTAGTGTCTTTGCCTGCGCAGAGTTGCACCACCTTGCCAGGGGGCCAGACTCAGTGTGAGCTACCGCAGGTTGCTCTCTGTGGCTTTTGTTCCCTGAAGGTTTTCCCTGCCTCTTTAGAGTATAAAAATAAGAATTGTCATCCCCCAATCTCCAGCCTGAAGCTGAAAGATTTTTCTCTTTAGTAAACCCTCAGGGAAAAGCAGTCTTCACTTTTATATGGGCCAAACTTTGCACACTCCTGCGGTTTGCACCTGAAATGATCCTCCCGGGGGAAGGCCAAGGGTCACCATGTTTCTGTTCTTTGCAGGCCCCTGAATGGAGGGTGGTTGCCAAATCACTCTGCAGTCCCTTGTTTATGGCAAATCAAGCCGAGAGCTCCACTCTCAGGATCGTGGACCTTAGTTGGTTTCCCTGCTCCAATGCTTGCAAACTCTACTGGCTCAGGAACCCCTATTCTTTCTTTCTATGATCCCAAGGATCCTGAAATCACACTGTCCCAACTGGGATTCAACCCTGCTTCACCACCTGAGCACCTTTCACACAAGAATGTCTCTCACTGGAGCAGACTTTTAAAAGATCTGATATTGCACTCCCGGGGCTTTATCACTTTCTGGTAGCTGACTTTTGGAGGCTCTCTCCCCTGCCTTGTATCTTCTGATATATCCCTTCAGATTCACTTCTCTGCATATCCTACCTTGCAAAAAGTGGTCGCTTTTCTATTTGTAGAATTTCAGCAATTCTTTTCTTACATCTCAGGTTGAATTCATATGTGTTTGGAATGATTTGGTAATTATCTAGCTAAATTCAAGGGACCAGATGAAATGAGGTCCTTTAGTCTTCTGCCATCTTGCCTCCCTTTCTGAGAGTAACATTTTAATTGGTAGACTGAATAAATCAGATTGCTCTCCATAGTGTAGGTGGGCCTCATCCCATCCACGGAAGAGCTGAATAGAGCAAAAAGGCTGAGAGAGAGGGAACTCCTGCTGCCCCATAACTTCATTTGAGACATTGGTCCTTTTTTGGTTTTTTGAAATCAAACTAAAATATTGGCTCCTCCTGGGTCTCTTTCCTTCTAGCTTTTTGACTTGAACTAACATTATCAGCTCTCCTGGTTCTCAGACCTTCAGACTTGAACTAGAAACACTATCAGCTCTTCTCATTCTTCAGTTTGCTGACTGTACATCTTGGGACTTCTCAGTGTCCACAGCGGCATGAGCTCGTTCTTCATAATACATCTATGTCTTTATCTATCCATGTCATATAGTCTCTTATTGGTTCTATTTCTCTGGGGAACCCTGACCAATACATATGTATACCATAATCATACTGTAGAGAGAGGTATTTAACTTCTGCCAAACAACATCCTTTGCAATATTTCCTTTGTTACGTACACTTATGGTATTGATTGTTTAGTTTTGGTTGCATTTAAATGAAAAAATATTTTAATTTACAGTTGCTTGAGACCTAAACATAGGAAATCTGTGACCTCTTATATCTATTTTATCTTTTTTTTAATCTTTTTTAAAGAACAGCTAAACACCTTTAATCCAAATATTGTCTTTGTCATTTTTGCTTTCAAGAGGCAAAAACTTTAATGACTAGTCTGCTTGTTCTGTCTTCTCATTTTAGTAAAAAATACAGTATTCATACCTATCAATAGTAGTTTATATTTAATTAGCTGTTGTGCATGTTGACCTGTTTGAAGATGTATTAGGGAATATATATTTTGAGAGAATATATGGCCAATATATCCGGTTCTAAGAACATAACTATTATAAGAGCTCAACATACTTCATCTCATTTAATATTAACATCCACCTATAAGTTAGTGTGTGCTACTATATCCAGTTTGTAGGGGAAAAGAATGAAGTGTGCGGGGAGTAGAGAGATATCCAATTGCCTTAGGTTATAGAAATCAGAGAAAGAGATTATTTTGAGGCTGAGTGTGCAACTTAAGGTGGCAATTTTTCACAGGGAAGAATATGCAAAGGTTAATGCAAACAGAAGGACTAATAGGAAAAAGAATGAGAGGGAGGGAAAAGTATATCCTATTGGCAAACTGTAATTATTTTGGCACACATGGAGCAAACTTTGTTCATAGTGACCAGAACTTAAAGATTGGGACTTTTAAATACTGGAGATGACTTCTGAAAAGACAGATAACCCTCCCTATCTCTTTTGCCACATCAGATACTCATTGAAAAACCAATGTGTGATGCTAAAGTGAAATATATTGGTTTTGAGTGCCAGCAGTGATAATAGTGCTTAAGAGCCCAGCCAGGAAGAATGTATTTACAAATATCCTGTCTACAAGTTATGTGACTGGGAAAATGTCTTATCCTTTTAAATTTTCAATGTTCTCATTTAAAAAATGAAGCTGAATTCATACATTTATTTTGAACATTAAATGAAATAAGAATTTTATTTTTTTATTTTTTTTAAAGATTTTATTTATTTATTTGACAGACAGAGATCACAAGTAGGTAGAGAGGCAGGCAGAGAGAGAGAGGAATGGAAGCAGACACCCTGCTGAGCAGAGAGCCCGATTTGGGGCTCGATCCCAGGACCCTGGGATCATGACCTGAGCTGAAGGCAAAGGCTTTAACCCACTGAGCCACCCAGGCGCCCTGAAATAAGAATTTTAAACAGACAAATGTATGAGGTGTCTTGGAAAGATTAACAATGAAAACAAAGTAAAAGATATACTAAACTAATATAAATAAGGAAATCAATTGCAACAATGGTATATACCTTAATATATTCATTTTTAATTGATGAAAAGTAAAAACCTAGGCAAGTATATAAATGAAACCTTTAGGTAACAAAATTTGTTTCACAAAATTTTGAAATATATAAAGCAAATATCAGCTTAAAATAAGTGAAATTAAAGAATTATATTGAATATGTTAACAGGGTATAGTAAGTATTTATGTTTGCGTATCCAGGCCTTTAATTTTTCCAAGATTAGAAACTGACTCATTTGAATCAGGTTGCAGCAGTGGGTTATGATTATAGATGTTTAAGAATTGTTTTATTTGTATTATTATTTTGTCTAATGCTCATGACCTTAATTCAACTTCTGAGCATGTCTTTGACATTTTTTATAGCTTTCAGTAAAGGTTTATCAACAATGGTTTGGATACAATGGTTATCATGAGAAGAGAAAGGAACTGAGTTATAACAAGTGCATAGGGACTTACCCACAAGCCACAATGTAAAGTAGATGTGAGGCAGACCAAACAAGCAGTGATACTAATGGCAGTCTTTTGAGCATGTGAAAGTTATCCATTAATTATGTCAAAAGGAAAAGAAAAGCTTGGGAAAAAGACTCACTGGCATAAAGGATTAAGAAAATCATTTAGACAATTTCACTGATAATAAATACAATTCTCATGTCTTCTCATGAAGATCGTGTCTAGGAATCAATGCCAGTTACTTATTGAATAACAAACTTTGCCAAAATACAGTGGTTTAAAGCAGTGATTTTATTATGTTTTATGATATTGTGGATCAGGAATTCAGGCAAGCATCAACTGGGAAATTCTTTTATTTCCTGTGACACCATGAATGCTATTGTGTGGGTTCCAACTGGTGGATAAGCTCATCTGGAGTGTCCAACATGGCTTTACTCCTTTGTCTTCTGCCTTGGCAAGATGACTCAAAAAGTAGAATCTGCTGGGTCTGAAAGCACCTACATGTGGCCTCTCCAACATGACATTCTCAGGGTAATCAGGCTTCCTATCTGGAAGCTCAAGAATCTCAGAAAATGTTCCAAATCTGAGAATGTCACTTTCATCACATTCCATTGGTTTAGCGTGTCATTAAGGTAAACCTAGATTCAAGGGAAAATGAATTCGATGCTCTCTTTTAATGGAAGGGATAACAACTTACAGCAATCTCAAACCTACTGCAGCTGCTACTCTCAATATTGGCTTTTTATGTATGTTAACATATGTGATTTTATTTTCAAAACTTTGAATGTGGCGTACTTATAAAAGAGTTTGAGAATGAAGAGTCTGTTGAAAAGTGTACTACCACTGGGTGTGATGCATAAACAATGAATAGTGGAACACTGAAAAGAAATAAAATAAAATAAAATGAAAAAAAAAGTGTACTACGTAATATATATCTGAAAATACTTTGATTCCTTAATTTTTGAAATACAAAGAAATTAAATGGCACAGTATTTGTGCTTGACTTTCAGTTGTTCAGTGAAGTGTGTGTGTGTGTATTTTACATATACATGATATAATCATATAGTAATCAATGCAAGCACATTATAATTTTCTCAGCCAGTGAAAAAAGTATTTCTTATATTACCTGTTTGTTAATATGTTTTTAAGAGTAAAGGGAAGAAGGGGGTGCCTAGGTGGCTCAGTTGATTTAATGTCCAACTCTTGATTTCAGCTAAGGTTATGATCTCAGGGTCCTGGGATCGAGACTTACCAGAGGCCCCACACTTGGTAGGGGGATTGAGGATCCTTGGCTTGAGGATTCTCTCTCTTCCTCCCCCTTTGTGCATCCCCACACCCACACTCACTCTCTCTCAAATAAATAAATAAATCTCTTTTTTTAAAAAAAGTGTAAAGAGAAGAATATGTATCAGTATAACTAAAATTTTTAAATAGCGTTTCATTTTTAATTGTATTTCTTAAATTACATTGGCATACCCTGAGGCTCAACATCATGAGCTACAACTGAAATAAAGTTAAGAAGTAAAAGGAGTATGGGAGTATACTACAGCTAAAGGATGCACTGTGTAAATTATTTCCCTGATAGCACTCATTTAGTATGTTTCCTTTTAAATACTGTTCTATCAACAGATTTGGGAAACTTTGTTGGGAAAGGTATTAACTTAAAAAAACCTTTTTTTTTCTAATGGGAAGTTATATCTAATTATATATAAATATACAAAACTATAAAATAGAAAAGATTTATCTATTTTATATGTAATTTGTGTATAAAATATAAGAATATTTATATATTTATATGTTCAAAAGATACATATACATAATATTTAATATATTTAAATATCTAAAAACATTTAAATGTTATATATACATCCTTTGAATTTATAATTTATAGAAGAAAATAAAAATAATTTATAATCCTGCCACTCAGAGACTCAGAGATTGCTATGTATCCTTTTACAACAGGGCTGCAATTTGAATGACTTCTTGGTCACTGATTTTTTTCTATTATGTATAAAATATTCATTTAAAAAGATATAAATTAAAATATAAAAATATTTAATAAAATATATGAATTAAATAAAGAAATATAAGAATATATGAATTATTCTTTTTGACAAATTTCCTCATAACATGACAATATCCAAAACACTAAATCAGTAAGACCTGAAGGTGGAAGAATTAAAACTAATTTTCACTATGCCTAACTGGAGGAAAAGTAATTTCCCTTGTACTATGGAGGTATTTCAATTCATACTGATCCCAAGAGCTAACATATCTGAACTCTGTCCATGTCTTCTTATGTCTTCCCAGGGGAGGAAGCTGGTTGGTTTGGAAGGAGAATTTGTGCATGTATATGCAATCCCTTTTCTTCTCCTCTCTCTTGGGGGCATGCTACTCCTTAGCAGAAACTGTCTTCTATTTGTCCATGTTATAACTTACATACTGTAGTAACTCTGTGATTAAGGGAGGGCCTGCAGTATTGGAAGTGGGGGATTTGTTATTCCAGTTTAGAGTTTTGGGGCAAATTGGAGACCAAAATCTACATAATGTATAAAGCTTCTGCTTGGGGTCAGATTCATGGATTTGGCTTTGAATTCTGGACATCAGCATGTGGGCAAGTCATTTGACTTTGGTTGTGCATGGACTTCCTTTTGAGGGGCTTAAGCATTAGGCTTTATGTTATTTAGGCCTCAGAGAGAACTGTAACTTAGGTGAGAAGCTGTTTTTTTTTGTTGTTGTTGTTTTGTTTTTATTTTTTGTTTTTATAGATTCTTTGTTGTTTCTATTGAAGAAAGGCTGCACTTACCAGATTTTGATTAAAGTTCTCAGGGCCTCAAAATAGTCCTGGCCTTAGGATAGTGCATAAGAGACTCAACCATGGACTGACCTTAAGTTAAGATGTGGAAGGGTTTCAGCCATGTTGCTAGGCCCCCAGGTTGTAGGAAAAATTCAAGCCTTGGTTACCAACAAATGTCAGTGGACAAGGCCCTTAGCTAAAATAAAGATCATGAAGTTAGCTTGAGGTAACAACTCAAACTATTTGTGGGATCTGCAGCTTGGCATTGAACTACATATATTGTGGCCTGAGCACCACTGAGTGGATACCATGAAGATCTTCACAGAGACAGGAGGGCCACAGAACCCTTAGGAAACTGGGAAGCTAACCCAAGGATTCTGTTGTGGGAAAATAATTTTTCCAGCTTCAAGTCTTTTATTTGCTGTATTAAAACTCCAATAAAGTTTTATGTGGATTCTATAGCTCTAATGAGGTTAATTTTATATTTTTGGTGCAAAGCCTCAGTAGTCAATGCTAAATTGAATGCTTCAAAATCCATTCTGATTCAGGGTTAAGAGAGGGGCTATGGAGAGGTTAGCTTGACTTGTTAAAGCTCTTGTATGGATTCAACTGTCTCCCCAGCAAGTATCCTTAAGTTGGTTCTCAACTGATTAATTACATGAAAGAGAAAAATTTTCCTAAGAGGCAGTTGTTAAGTCAAAGCGATTCCAGAGATGAGGCAATGAGAACAGAATGCAGATGCTCTGTCACTAAAGCCCAAGCTTAAATTTGTGCAATTTCATTCCCATCCACATCCCAACATGTTCAAACAGATCGACATTTTAGTTCATCTTTGAGTGTCCTGGGTTTGTAACTTTCAAATATTTAGATGTGAATTTTTAGCAGAAAAATGGACATTTATAAGTTATAGGATTCGCATACAGTTTTCATAAGTTTCACTGTAAAATTATCTTTCATTCATTTTTTAAAATAACGAAATATTTTAATGAATTTTAATTGGATATCAAATATATAAACATAAAGATAGAATTGTTTTGACAGAAGTTATACAATTCAGGGCCATATCTACTCACACTCCCCTCACACTCACCAATGCTATCTCTTTTCCACACAGGTTTGATTTGTGAGTCAGGAGCATAGGTGTGATGGAGGATAAGATAGAAGACTGAGATCATCATCTTCCCTCATCAGGAGAGAGGATGAGTCAAGAAACCTACAAGTTGTTTTCACTGAAGGTGCTGTTATGTCCCAGAATCATGACAATTTTTCTTCCCCCACACATTTTTACTCTAACTTCTTCTGGAATATCTAGCAACAAGTGAATCAGTTGAAATTCTTTTGTTACAAATGATCAAAATCTAATTCAGAATGACTTCAGTTATAAAGAGGAATTTATTAGCTCACAAAGTTAAAATCCCAGAAGTTAGCTGAGTTTCAAATGTGCTTGATTTGGTGGCTGTTATAGGGTATGGGAAGCCCAATTTCTCTCCATCTCTATATTCTGCCTTTGCAGGGTTTGCTTCATGAATTCATGTAGTAGCTCTCTGTACATTTCTTAACCTTCCCTGTATGGTTTGCAAGTGTCTATAGCCTTTCCAGTCTTCACATTTATAAATCCAATTCAAACAAAGTGGGCCTTCCTAGTAGCTCCTGGGGCATCCTAAAATATAATTTTATCTAAGCCAGAATTCACAGCATACATTTCCTCTTCTACCATTGGATCTAATTGGTTTATCTGCACATTCCTGTAGCCAGGCGTGTGGTCACTGGGGTTCAATCCCTTTCAAAGGAAATAACAGAAAATGAGAAGGGGAGTTATCCCTCAGCAAAATCCAGCTACTTTTATTGGAATACATGGGAAGTGGTTACTAGGAAACAAAAAGACATGTATATAATTGTCCACCACTTTGATTACCCAACATCCATATATATTCTTTTTCTTATGTAAACACATATGAAAATGTTCTTTGCCTATAAAAATACACTCACCTCTCCACCCCTTGCTCCATAATGCAACCTAAAATATCTTTCTGAGTTCAGCTGCAAGTATAGGTCTCTAGATAATTGTACATTCCTTTCAATCATATGCAGATGGTAGACTACTACTGCATAACACTTGGTGGATAACTAATAAGTTAAATTACCTCCTCTCAATATGCAAATGTGGAAACAAAGCAGTATAATCTCAATAAAAGTTCCCATTTCAAACTAAGACAAACCAGAGACCTAGTTTATATAGATATTGATGTCTGCTGCTTAACAGTGGAGAAAATACCTTTATCCACCAATCTGCCTTTCCAAGTTTTGTTCTCTTGGGAGATCTTTTTTGTTTTTCATCAGAGATGACTTCTGGAGTGGGCAGTGTGGATAGAGACTCCTCTGCAAGCTGTCTTATGTTTATCTTAATGAAGTGATTCACAAAGTGGTTCTCAAAATGCCTCCTAAATGTGTTAGGCTTTTTTGATTATCACAATCATTGAGAGTGCTACCATCATTTAATGGATGGTCTCATTGCAAATTAAAAAACCCCAAACACTTTGGGGTTCATTTAATAAACTTTGAATCACATACTTCTAAAAAGTGCTGTCATAATATTAGAAAATGTCTTTACATTTTATTAGTAAAGTTTAGTTTGGAACTATTTGACATTATTGCCATTTCATATATTCCTTTTAGGCAGTAGACTTTCTTTGTATAGAAAGAAAAAAAAAATAAACCAATTAGGGTAGAAAGTGAGACCATAGAATAAAGACCATAGGATAGAAAGTGAGATAGAGTTAAATGGTTCAAATAGAAATGATCAGAAGAGATTTTTTTAAAGAAGATTTTATTTGACAGAGAGATAGAGAGAGAGCACAAGTAGCAGAGTGGCAGGCAGAAGGAGAGGTAAAAGTAGGCCCCCCGCTGAGCAGGGAGCCTGACTTGGGGCTCCATCCCAGGACCCTGGGATCATGACCTGAGCCAAAGGTAGCCACTTAACTGACTGAGCCACCCAGGAGCCCAAGAAGAGATGTCTTAATTATTAATTTTATTACTACTACAAGGCATCAGAAGAAGACATGAGAATTCAGTGAGGTGGTGTAAAGGTGGTTTCTATATGATGTAAAGGGCTATTGTAAACTTTCTTGAAATGGAAGAACCAAAAATCCTTTAAGAACAGAATTTGTTACAGAAGTTGTTTCTGAAGTTATTTACAATCATAATGCAAACCCCTCTTCTCTGTACCCTCAAATTACCAAGTAAAATCTTCTACACTCCTAGATACTCCTAATGACTCTAGTTTTATTGGGGAAGTAGGGCTAGAGACTGGATTTCACAGTGACAAACATGCATGGAAGTATCCCTGAGGAGACATTGTTAAATGGTGTAAGATTTTGAGCCCACTTAAGAATTCACAGAAAACATGCATGAGGAATTTTACTTCCACAGGTATTAGACTGAAATTTCCAGGCAATCTTTATATGTATTCTGTGAATTCCAATTAGTCTATCAATATTAAAGACTAAATCTTGAACTACAAGAATTAAGTTTATATATTTTTCTTGGAGCAAGAACTAGCTTACATTTATATATATTAATTCATTAATATAGCTTCCTCGGTTGGTAAGGCATCCAATATTGAACATGTTCCTTTGTGAAATAATAAATATTAATATTTAAATAATTTTGGAAGAAAAGAAACTTCACTATAATTTTAATCGTTTATTTATCATAACCATTCCTTACCCATAACCAATAGATGTTTTACTGTTGTCTAAACCCAAGAAATCTGAGAAATCTAAAACAAACAAATTAAACACTCATCTCCCCTGCAGATGGGTTCACAATGCAAAAGGGAATAGGTTCTAAAACCTTGAATTCTTCTTCAACTCATCTATATGCACATTCTGCCACCAAAAATCTCTAAATTATCCAAATTTTACCTCCATGACTACTATTGTTGGGAGCATTAGATATATCTCTCCCCAGTCTTTGATTTTCCAAGTGGAATTTTATTTTACTCCCCATCTTTACCATATCCCCACATTCACATGCATGTGCCACACAAACACACACAGACTCTTACTATTAAAGCCTTATCTATCCTTCAAATTGCACCTTTTCCTTGAAGTCTCTCTGTTTTTCTCATCTAAATTTTTGATTTTCATTTATATCATGAATTAATAAGAAATAGAAATTATGTCTTACTTTTCTCCAAGGGTCATTTAAGGCTCAAGATTCTTTTGAGAGCCTTTTATTGACATCCCTACTTGTACCCAACATTCTTTATTATATGATTAGTTGGGTGAAATATAAGTATTATGTAAAATAAGAGAAAGACAATGTATTTGAAGATATCTGAATTTAATCTATGACTTGAAAACATTGTGAAGAACATAAATTTTAAATTTCAGACTAGATATTTAGAACATAGCAGTTGCAAAAATGTAATGGAACTCTTATTTTTATTAAAGTTGTTTTCCAGACTTTGAAATTATGCTTATCCGGTTTCTATCCTTTGAGTGAATTTTTTATGATAGGTCTAAGCAATTTTCAACACTGAAATATAGCTATTGACTACTTTTAATATTTAGCAGGTTATGATTAAAAGTTTGCTGTTAGAATAGAGAGAAGAACAGAATTAAACAGCTCCATGACATCTATACCAAGAAATGGAGGAGAAAAATAAGTTGATTTTAAGCTAGGACTGAAAGCCTTGTTATAACTTCTCAGAATGAACATGATGTACTTTCAAATGAGGTGAATACTACTTCAACTTCCTGACATTCTCTGAGTCATGATTTATTACTTTTAGGTTTTTTGTGAAATTTCTGAGCTGATTTCATAGAAGTAGACTTTTATCTTTTCATTTTGTGACCTTGCAGATCTCTTATAAAAAGGACATAATTCATAAGGCAAAAATAGAAGAAACTGATAATGAAAATGGGGATGTCTGCATCGACACATGCAAGTCCATAGATTTAAGTAATTTTTCTTTGTGTCACTTCTATTGTCAATTTAAATAATCCATTCATATATATTCATTAGTTTTCTATGGCCATAGGCTAATATGATAAACGTTAGTATTAACTGATTCACTAAGTAAGGTTTTTATCCTTTGAAAAAAAATTAAAATTTTTTAGAAAAAAATAATGTCTTATTGTACATGTTTCACATGCAAGTATGAAGCCTACTGTTTTTTAAACAACAAGGAAGAATCCATGCTCAGTATAGCTATAATTTTATGTTGTTAATGTTCTCAAACTGTGTGACTACAAATACATTACATAAAGATAGATCCTAAGATGATTACCTCCTCCCTAGGAGTTGCAACTGTGGTGTGGATAGACCTGGCATTCAATTGCCCTTTCAGTTTTTTGAAAGACCGTGATTGCTCTGAGCCTTGCATGTGGAGTATCAAATGTTGGCAGAAACAAGTGGGAAGTTGAGGGTGGGTCATCATTGCTGCCTTGTTAACTTAATCAAACATATGTTTATGTAGCCCATAAACCACTTTACTAGCATCAGGACCAAACAGGTAGAGTTGATATTTTCTGCCTTTTTTGTACAATTCTTTAAGGTGATTTTTAAGAATTCATTCTGAAAGGGACATATGAAGAAATGTTTGGAGGCACAGGCAAATAAAAATCACAATTTGTTACCAGTGACTTACTCTTCATATGCTTCTGTAGTAATTTGGAACAGTGGATAATTTTGTCACCCAGGATTCATTTGATGATATCTGGAAAAATTTGTTGTTGGAACTGGGGCATTACTACTGGCATTTAGGATGGAAGCCAGGCGTTCTGCTAAAACTCAGAAAGCAACAGGACAGGGCCCCCCACAATTAGGAATTACCTAATCCCAAATGCCAGTAGTGTGAAGTGGAAAAACCCTGATCTGGAGAAATAAGAAATACTTTTCAGTCAAAGGGAAATAACCTGCTCCTAGGAAATATACCAATTTTCACATCCATGTTCATATTTTCAGTATAACCTTCTCAGTATAACCAAAGTATAACCTTTTTCTGCCAAAGATCTCTTACAACCATTCCCTTTTCTGAATCCTTGTCACTCTTTAAAATGATTTTATTTGTTTTACTTGTTTATTTATTATTTATTTGCTGTCTCTCCCTCTAGAATGGAAGACACATGACAGTATGGATTTTTTCTATTGTGCTTGCTACTGAATTGATTATTTAGAATACCACCAGTGCCTTGTTGTTCCCCCAATACTGATCTGCTAAATGAATGAATAGCAGCAACTATTCCAGAATGACTTAAGAGAAAACTGCACCTCTGTCCCAAATCTTTTCCCTTTCTGAAACATTTCTCTAACTTCTATGTGTCTGTCCATTTGGATATATAGGGATATTTGGGAAGGGAAAGAACGGAGAAAGAAAGTACCCATTGTGATTTGTTTTTCAGCCCTAGGATCTTTAAGGAAGTTTCTAGTCCTCAAAGACTATTTAAACCTCACCAGCTGCATTTTCCTACCAGAAACAATGTTTTCATTACATATCAACCAAAAAAGTGTAACAACCATGAATATGGGTAGTTGTAAGCTAAAGTGTGTTTGAGAATGTGGTGAGTTTACTTGATCACAAATAGATACTACTGAGCATTTCTTTCTCTGGTACATATAATTTAAAAATAAGCAATTACATTTATATACATGTGGGAAGCATAATATTAGAAGAGTACTTTTAAAACATTTTATAAATTACCGTTAAGAAAAAAAAATGATTTTAGTATACTATACTTTCTGGTCGCATAGTGTCAGGTAGAAGGAGAATAGAGAAAGTTGATCCTTCAAATTTTCATGATAAAGCTGAACATACGTATTCTTAATAGCATATGGTTTCAATCATATGCAATTTAAGAAACAAAACAAATGAACAAAGAAAAAATAAAAGAGGCAAACTAAAACACAGACTCAAGTATAGAGAACAAACTGGTTTCCAGAGGAGAGGTGGGTGGGAGGATGGATGAAATAGGTGAAGGGGATTATTATACTTACCACGACAAGCACTGAGTAATGTATAGAATGGTTGAATCACTATATTGTGCACTTGAAAGTAATATTACACTGAATGCTATTTATTTTGAGTGTATATATTTTTTAAAAAATCTAATTCAGTGACAAAGACATTTTAGTCATTCATTTCTTTGACCATAAAATATGTGACGAGTGGAGAATGGAGGGTATTCAACTTTGGGGCAACAAAATTAATCCATTAATAAACCCAATATTACTTGGTGTTGAGTGTCTTACACAAAAAAGTATTAGGGTAGAAGGAGAAAAATTAGAAAAGAAAGCTGAATTCATGGGGCGCCTGGGTGGCTCAGTGGGTTAAAGCCTCTGCCTTCAGCTCAGGTCATGATCCCAGGGTCCTGGGATCGAGCCCCACATCGGGCTCTCTGCTCCGAGGGGAGCCTCCTTCCTCCTCTCTCTCTCTGCCTGCCTCTCTGCCTACTTGTGATCTCTGTCTGTCAAATAAATAAATAAAATCTTGAAAGAAAGAAAGAAAGAAAGAAAGAAAGAAAGAAAGAAAGAGAGAAAGAAAGCTGAATTCACATCCATATCTCTTTTTGGGTAAGCCTGGACCTGGTCCATGGCCTGGGTATGGCTCATAAATATGGTGGACCTGATGTGATTGAGGGAATGGATTGAGGGACAACCCAAGTGTGTTCTTGATTGACAGGTTTAAGAAAGCATACAGATGATATCTGATTAGTAGGATCGAAAGAAGACGTAGACAGGCAAAGGAGCAAAACTCAAATCCTAAGTGCCTCCAAATAGAATGACCAAAACAGGTATAATAATTTTGTCAGAAATTGAAAGGGAAGCCTGAACAGAGAAGCAGGAAAGGGAAGAAAGATGTAATGAATCTCATCTCTACCCAAATGAATTTGAAATGAATTTGATAGTTTGCATGGAGGGAAATGATGAGGTTTAATTGACCCAAGTCCTCCTACTCTCTGGAGGACTACTTTCTAGCAATGGGTAATTTACTCAAGCAGCACCACAGTCCTTTCGTGTGGTTTGCAATAGGTGCCTACAAAAATGAGTCTCATTTTTAAGATGACAAACTACAAGGCTCCTTAATTCTGAAGTGGTACAAGGGTTTCTCACTATGTGTGGAAAGTTTTCTGAAGAATGAAACAATTGCATATAAAAGCAATGTTATGAATTAAAGCAAGTATCTCAAAATTAGAGAGTGAGAGAGGCCTGATGAACCAAACTAAGCCTGCAGTCAAATATTGTGGTTTATAATCATATATCCAGGCCCACTTTGTGTGTGTGTGTGTGTGTGTGTGTGTGTGCATGTGAAACTAGGCTTAGTTGTAGTTTTGTCACTCCTTACAGATTTTTATTGCCTAACATATAAAACCTTGAAGCCCTGGAGTTCTTGCTGCAGCATTGCTGGAACTTTTCAGTATTTTCTAAATAGTTTATTATTGTTCTTATCATATGTAAACCCAGAAAAATATAATTATTGTGTTCACTTTTAATTAAAAAAATGGATTTTCTAAAATGGATTTAAGAAATTTTCCTTTATCTTCTCATTCCTGTGAAAATATTTAGGGGACAATTTGTTTGAGTTTATAGCACTCATTAATTTATCAAAAGGTATTTTAATTTTTTTCTTTTTCCTTAATGCTTGTTTTTAGTTTATTGATATTAGTATTTTCATTGGTCTGATAAAATATTTATATTATGGATCTATTTTTTTCTCAGAATATATAATTACTAGTGTGTATCCAGTTACTTTTTAAAGGACTTGACAAACAGATGATCAGATGTACTGAGATACTTTAATTGCCTGTTCTGATTTCACTTCAAAGTTTTTCTGAATTCTAGTTCTTAGAAATCTCTTTTAAAAGGTAAAAGATCAAATTGACTTTCTATATATTTTAAGATGTCATTGTTCAATAGCTCTCCATCCATAAATAATTGTTTGGTGAGTACTTCTGTGTGGTATTCATGGTAGTCATGGTGCTGACTCACCAGTTCTGTCTAGAGAAGAACGGATAACAAAAGGTTTGTTCACCTGCAGGTTACATTCCTGGTACCTTTTTCCTGTTCTTGGACAAATATGCAAAAGTATCTTTTTCATTGAACAGGAAATCTTCTTGGTCTCACTTCCATTCATGATACACAGACTGGGAAAGTACGGTTAAGAGTCAGAGTATTTCAGGGGTGCTTACTTTGGTACATGTGGCATTTTTACTCATGTGCACGCTAAATGGAAACCCCAAACAAGCTTGTTTCTGTCACTTTGAGGTGATCATGTCATCATTGGCTGAGATGTTACAAACTTGTACTCAGTTATTAAATTTTTCTTTTATTCATAATGAAGTTCTCAAGGGATACCGTCAGTAGATACTTGTTGACATATGCTATTTGAAAACAACATTTTATTTTGAAAATACATTACTATGAAAATAAATTTTCAGTGTCTACTGCAAATAGGATAATATATTTTTATATTATTTCCATATTTCCTTTATCTGACCATCCTAAAATCCTCAAAAAACTGCATGCTTGTTTCTTTTCATCCTAACTCAGAGTTTCACAAATTATGTCCCATAAAGCAAATCCAGCCCATTGCCAGTTTTGGAAATCAAGTTTTGTTAGAGTAGGATCATGCTCATTTGTCTGTAGCTGTTAATGCACTGTAGTAGCAAGGTGATTCATTGCAAAAGAGACTATGGCCAATAAAGCCCCAAATATTTACTCTTTGGCCCTTTCAGAAAACAATTCTTTTATTTATTTATTTATTTATTTATTTATTTATTTATTTATTTTATTTATTTGATAGATTTGAAAGATCACAAGTAGGCAGAGAGACAGGAAGAGAGGGAGGGAGAAGCTGGCTCCCTGCTGAGCAGAGAGCCCAATGGAGGGCTGAATCCCAGGATCCCAAGACCATGACCCGAGCTGAAGGCAGAGGTGTAACCCACTGAGACACCCAGGCACCCCTCAGAAAACAATTCTGCTGACCTTGCTCTAGCTAGTGAAAATACTCAGGAGCTAGTTTCTCATTTATGTAGTTGATATGATTGCCGTATTTTTCTCAGAAGCCATTTGGTTATAAAACTTAAACATTGCTTCCTTAATTCATACATTTATACAAGTCTTTATCCAGTGTTAGCTATCAGTAAACCTTAAGAATAAAAATATGTATAATGGTATTCCATTTAATTTATATTTTAAGATATTCAAGTCAATAAAGATTTTATTTAAGATTGATAAATGTAACTTTCATTATCACACACTTCATATGAAAATAAGATGCTCGATAAATTTAAAAAATAGAATTTATTTACATGGCTATAGTGCTCTGGATACTAAATTATTATACTTTCTATGTTTCTATGTTTTTCTAATCTTTCTATGTTTACCTAGAACTCTGTAGGATTTATTGAAACTACAAAGGCAGATGTTCAGAAATACCACTGAGAGTTTTATAAGTATTGTATTCATTATCTTCCAATTAAATTTTGTTTTTTCATAGCATGCATTTCCAAAATTATGATGATTAATGGGAAAATATAATTTAATTTACCCATAACAGTTTTAAATTGGAAATAATCTTTATGGAAAGGTCATGCTGAATAATTGATAGTTTTTATATAAATTAGTATGTGGTTAATAATTTTTTGTTAATCTCTATTGTCTTTAAATTAATATGAATTTAATCCAGTGTTATTAATATAATAGAAGCAAATATTTATTTCTTCAGAATGTGTTTTAGGATCATAAGGTGTTATGAGAGAATTTCTAGTTTTTCTCAAGTATTTATGTTTTTATTATAAAAAATATGATACTAAAGATTTTTGTTAAAGAGAGACTTTAATGAACTGGATACAGTTACTAAAAATAGTACTACAGTGATTAAGATATTATTTGGAAAATCCAAATAATACTTTTTCTAGTTATAACTCTAGTTTCTTTGATGTTATTCTTTTAGAAAACTTAAAACATTTTTCATTAGATATAGAGTAAACAAATGCAGTTGTATCTTGTTCTTATTTCATAATTAAAAAGGAGACATAATTCTCAAATAAAAATTATTCATATTGGTTTTTGTTGATATAATAATGCAATATCTGAAAAAATATATTATTTTGATACTATTACTTATTCTGTATAGGGCTGTGTTATGTTAGAATTGTAAAAACGGAGGGTTATGACATTTAGGTGATAAATAGGGGATATCTACAGGCTGTATTCAACTCCCAAGACTCAGAACCACCCTGTGATTATTTCTTCAGTTCTTAAGTAGTAAATGGAATAGACATTATCAGCAATAGGCAAAATTCCCACATTCGCATTCCATGCACCAAGGGCCATTATTCTGGAAAGGACTAAGTGGAAGCATAGTATAGCTATAGCAATATTACTACCTTGAAGGGGTAGTAATGAGGGGTAGAGATGAGATGAAGTGGGAATGATTTTGAACACTATTTCCACTTAGCCTGTGAAAAAATAGGTATATCTTAGAGAACACCTGTGGGTGGTTGTATACTTATGAGGTGATTCCACTGTCGTTGAAGTTCCAAAAATAATATATTTAATGGAGCAAAAACAATGAAACTTCAGGTCACTGATGTACAGTTATCAATCTGACAATTTATTCTCCTCTATACTTATTCATAAAGATTGCCAAAAGAAGTTTACTCTTTATTAGCAGGGTAAACAGTATACTTTTATGGTACTGACTCAGGATTGTTTCTCCTCTCCTGTTCTCTGTTATAAAGCAATCTGAAGAGATCTTAATTGTCTTGATATCCCACAACATATACTATTCCAATATGCTGATTATATCATGAGATTAGATCTTATGAACAGGAAGTGGCAAGTATCATAGATACCTTAATAAGACCCTTGCATGCCTGGAGGTAGGAAAAAGACCCTATATTCAGAGTTCCGACACCTATCTAAGTTTTGGGGAGCTTATTTGTCTAGAGCATACATTCATCAAAGTAAATGTGAAAAGTTATATATATCATCTACTATTAAGCTTCAGCCCCATTACTTGAAGAGTCTCTGAATATTGAAGATAACACATGTCATTGTTAAAGTGTTGCTATGACCCACTTATCTAGTAGCCCAGAAAACTCCCAGAATTTCAGATCCAGGTCATACTCTAAGCTGCTCTGCTACTGGCACCTTGGAACCTTCAAGACCAAATAATAAATAGTTCTAGAGTCTGGGGCAAGTAGAGATGCTTTATGTCGCATCTGGAAAGCCCCAGTTAGGGAATGTTACCTATTGCTAGGAATTTGGAGAAAATTTATGCACTTATTTGTTTTTCCATAACATGTATTTCTGATATTATGGCAGTTAATGGGAAAATACAATTTAATTCACCCATAACATTTACAGTTGTAAATTAAGGAAGACCTATAAATCTTGTGATTTGAAATTATGTTCCTCACTTGACATGTCAATTATATAACTTTCTAGAGCTTTAATTTCAAAGTTCTGCAGACCAGTAGCATTGGCATCACCTGGGAGCTTGGGAGAAATACATAAACTAATGCCTATTTTAGACTTAAAGAATCAGATTCAGCATTTTAACAAGATCACCAGGCATCTTGGTGTTATTGTTTAATGGGTATAGAGTTTCAGTTTGGGATTGTCAAAAATTCTAGAAATGGATTCTAGTGATGGCTACACACAATATAATGTACTTAGTGTCATAAAACTGTACATTTAAAAAGTTGAAGTGGTAAATTTTATGATATACATTTTTACGACAATAAAATGAATTCACTCTTCTCCTTGAAATCTATATTAATATTTTTATATTTAGGAAGGAAACAAGAGGCTCTAGCACGAAGATGAAAAGGCCAAAATGGAAAACTATTGATTAGTTTCTTAATGAATCCTTTTTAAACTGGGAGTACACTTATCCTGATGAGTACTGAATAATGTATAGAATTGCTAAATCACTATACTGTTCACCTGAAACTAATATAACACTGTATATTAATTATACTGGAATTCAAAAATTTGATAATAGTCTTTTCTGATATAATCTTTTCTTTTTCTGGACAAGCTTATAATTGAAAGCCTAATGTATACAAATCATAAACAAATTGAACAAGTTATACCCCAGATGATATAATTAATTATACATTTACTTATAAAAGCAATAACATGAAATTTATAACACTATTGTTATTAAACTATTAAATTGCTTTCAATGTGCAGGGAGATGTAGAGAGAAAATCTTAAGTAGGTTCCACACCCAGTACAGAGCCCACATTCAGCTCGGTGTCACAACCCTGATGAGCCAAAATCAAGAGTCGGATGCTTAACTGACTGAACCACTCAGGTGCCCTGAAAAAGTTGGTCTTAAGTAGACTGTCATATTGGAACATAACAAGGAGTATATTAAAGGATTTCTATGCCATTAATATTTGAGTTTTTAAATCATATATGAAGCAATCATTACCCTCTTTTGATTTATGAGATTCAAATTCCATAATAAATTTTAATTTACACTTTAATTTTATTTATGATTTTTATGCCAGGTTTGTTTCACAGTGAAATGGTGCCATCCTTTAGTTAACATTTATTATACCCAGGCCCTGTGCTAGGTACTTACTTTATCTTCTTTGAATTATATTGAAAGTAATTGGATAATAATTACTATACTATATAATATTACTATACTATACTATACTAAAATAACTGGAAGATCTGGGTTTTAGTCTTTGTTATTTGACTGCTCATAATCCATGTTCTTTCTATTATAGCATGCTGCCTTTCATGCAGTGCCTACTGTATATCAGGCAGAGTCCAAGTAGACTGTCTATAAATGCTCACCATAACTTTTCAAGGTTTCTAATAAGGGATGTGTTTTCTTCTTTTAATATAAAAAATTCTAATTATCTATTTTGTTCCTGCTTGTGTGCATGTTTATTTTCTAACCATCTATTCACTTTACTTGTGAGTAATCTTACTGAAAGTCATAATAATAGACACCATTAAGATAATTGGGAAAAACACATTCTCTAAAAATTGTAACTTAAGGTATAAGGATTACTGATTGTTTTAAAATCTTACATAAATTGGGGCAGAGATGCCAAAGATACACAGATCATGTAGAATAAGTATAATAACTTGTTTCATAAATTTTATCTGAAATATTTATTTATTTGTGTTTTTTTCATTCTTGGAAGTTACTCTTAGTTTTTTTTTTCTTTAATTTATCCTTATGTGGAACAAAATTACTAGAACAGTTTTAGAAATGGAATGTTTTTATTTTGTGCATATCATATCTAGATGTTTATGAGGTAAATATAGGAAAGTAAATGGTGTTACATCTTTTTACTCCAATTGTGTGAGGTAGTCTTTCTAAGGCTTAGCTAGGTAAGCTGCATTTTTCATACTTGCTTAGAACAAACACATTTGTAGGGCATCCTGAAGCCCCATGGTCTATGACATAGAGTACAATAGCAGGATAGGAAATGAGCTTTGTTTTGATAAATGAACTTGTCACATGCAGATAAGCAGGTATACTTGAAATCTGTCACACCTAAAAATCTATTAACACTTTCTTCCCTGTTTTCTTTGTATTTGGAAGTTAGGTTAGTTATGATATAATATCATTAGTTATGATTCCATTAATTTTAAATTTATGGTATTTTAAATAAAAGAGTTGGCCTTTTTCTCCATCTTTCCTTCCTTTTTTTCCCTTTTCTTCCTTTCTTTTCATCTTACTTTTTCCCTCTCTCTTCCTCCTTTTCTCTTTCTTCTTACCCTCCTTTCCTAACTTTTTCATAAGTAGTGCATATTGTTTCTTAATGTTCCAAATAGTTTTATAATTATAATTACCAAGAGAAGATTGTTTGCATGCCAATTTTTATTCTAATAAAATACATTTTATCAACCTTTTAAACTTAAAATAAAAAATTAAATGTAACAAATATGTAGGTGGTCAAGATTAAATTATTATTATCCTAAAAATACAAAGCAGATATAACATTCTATTATTTAATTTTTAATAAATAAAAATTATTTATAAATTGCTTTTTCCTGTCACAGCTGAGATTTTCCTGAATTCTAAAATATTGTACTTTTAACTCTTCAGTTGTAACAGTAATTACAATTCCTATTAATATAAATTTTATCAGAACTTTTTATGCTGAAGCAATTTTGCATAATATTTTACTACTCAGTAAACATTTTTAGGCATTCAAATAAGGTTATAAAAATACTGTCTTAATTTTCTTTAACTAGAACCACATTAGGAACAGTAGTGGTATTTTGGGAAGATTTCGAACTTAAATTTTTATTCCATCTGATAACTTTTTTCAATTGTTTGGAAGAAAACACAATAAAAAAATATTTCTCAAGCTTCCTCCATACTGTTGCCCTTGCTTTAGCACTAAACCATCAGAGCATTATAAGAAAGTCCTCTAGGGATGTGCCATAGTAGCTATTATGTGGTTTCTAGTCAACACTTTGGTTGAAAAACACTGGCTAGCTTATTTGCTTTAAAAAAATATCGAAGGTGTTGTTGAATCACTATATTGCACACCTGAAACTAATACAACATTGTATTGACTACACTGACATTAAAATGATAAAATTTCAAAAAAAAAGAAAAAAAGAAGGTAGATTTTTTTAAAAAGTTGATTAATGTAAATGTAACTCAGTATTAGGCTAATTGTTTCTTTTCGTTAATTATCAGTTTCTTTTTTTAAGATTTTTTTTAATTTTTTGAAAGAGAGAGAAAGAGAGCACAAGCAGGGGGAGGGGCTGAGGGAGAGAGAGAAGCAGACTCCCCACTGAGCAGGGAACCAAATGGGGTGGGGGTTAGAGGAGCTTGATCCTAGGACCCCAAGCTGAGCCTAAGGCAGGCGCTTAGCCAACTGAGCCACTCAGGCCCCCCTCTAATTACGAGTTTCTTGAAAGTAGCTTGTCTCTTTGAGTTCATTGAATTACTTTCCTTTCTATGCATCTTTTATTATATGCCAATTACTGTTTTAAGTACCTAAATCTGTACCTGTACCTATATAGAGCATTAAATAATCATGCCATGTGTGAGAAAACTAAATGCAGTAATTTTACAGATGAGGAAATTAAGGATAATGTATTCTTGTGCTTATTTGAGGTTTCAAAGCACATGCTAGGGATGGTGTCTGAATCTAAGACTAATGTAACACCTGTTTTCTTACCTTCTGTTATATATTTTGACAATGATATATGAAAAGAAAACTTAGTTTTAATGCATTTAATTAAACTCATTGTTTTCTTTCCTTTTTGATAATATTTTATTAGTAGATACCTGTAACCATACATATATACAGGCTCATATATATATATACATACGCGCGCACACACACACACACACACACACACGTATAAATTATTCTGAAATGTTGGCAACTTTATTTATAATGCATACTGCTGGTTGCTAGTAGTGATTATTGTAGATAATTAAATTATAATTTATTCAGCTTGAATTATCCTGATAATGGTAGAGTTGCTGAAGGAAAGTCTGTTGCATTTCTGAAAGCTCACAAGAAAATAGAATATATTGCCATGCATTTTGTCTTATTTCACATCACTGGCTAATCATAAACAAACAGCAATTTATCTATTAAATTCTTTTACTTGGCCAGAATCTTGTAACTGCATCTTTTTTCTTGCAAGATATTTTAATCAAGACTATATGCTTTTAGAAATTGTATAGCAGGAGTCTGGAACATTCAATCAATTGCATTATCAGCAGCATACATATGATTAAAAAATTATTCAGTTGAACTGTGGAATGATTTATTCTTCATATATTTACTAATAATAGCAATGACAGGAGCCAACACTTAACAGAGGGCTTTCTATGTTCCCATATCTTTTCCTTAAAATTGATCAGCTCAACCTTTCTAGTAAGCACTCTTAACAGAGAAGTTAGTGGGTAAACTAAAGTCTTATAGATAAAAATGAGAATAGTTCTCTATCCACATGGATAGATCAAGCCAAAATGATTATGACCCTACCAGTTAAAAAACCCCACTCTTTTCATATTATTTGTTTCATTTATATCAAACATCCCCTTAATGTATAAATGTTATATGCCAGACTCTAGAAAACTTGGTAGTAAGGACACAGCAATGAACAAAATGGAAAAAAAAAAAAAATTCCTGCTTTCATGAACTTAATATTCCAAGAGTGGAAATAGACACTAAAACAAAACAAAACAAAACAAAAAAACACCACATGTATAATATATCATATGGTGATAAATGCTATGAAGAAAGCGACGTTAGGTGAAAAATACACTTGGAAGTTGTCTTTTATATAGAGAGATGAGTAAAGGTAATGAGGTGCTCTCTAACAAGATGACATGGAGCAGAGAACTGAAGGAGGTGGGGGAGGTACAGGGAGATATCTACAGCATAAATACAAACAGAGGGCAAAGGCCATCCAATCCTGAAGGGTGGTCAAATTCGACATGTTTAAAGAATTGCAAGGAGGCCTGTAATGGAGGAGGAATTGATCATGGATTAAGTCTGAATCAAGTCTGTGGTCAAATCATGTGAGTCTGTAGGCCATCAAATCAGTAGGTCATTAAAAGACTGGATTTTACTCAGAGTGACATGCAAGGCACAAGAGCAATTTGATCAGATGAACATTTTTACTTGACTCTTACTTCATGAATTACTCTGGATGCTTTGTGGAGAATGCAGTGCTATGGAGGAATGGTATAAATAGGAACACAATTTAGGCTACTCTACTGGTCTAGGCAAACAATAATGGTGGGCTTGGGCCAAGGTGATATTAAGGGAGGTAGTGAGAAGTACACAGATTTGGTTATGCTTTGATGGTGGACCTAGTGAGATTCACTGATGAATTGATGCAAGAGGAAGGGAGAATTCAGAGATGACTTTTAGGCCTGAAAAAAAGGATGAGAGGAAATGTGATTTACCGAGAAGGGGGAGACTCTAGTAGCATCAGGTTTGGAAGGGAAGATTGAGCATTTGGTTTTAGACATGTTAAATTTAAGATACCTATTGAACATCCAAGTATAGATGTCTAATAGGAAATTAGATATATGGATCAACAGCTGAGGGGTAGACAGGTAATTTTCTGAGTCATCAGTTAGACAAGTGGTATTTAAAACCACCAAACCCAATGAGATCACATAGTAATTGTAAAAGAACATAGGAAAGAGGCCAAGAACTGAGAGCAGGACAACCGTGCCGTTTAGAGATAAGGAAGATTTGAAAGAACCTGCAAGACTGAAGAAGTGACTTACCAGGTAGAAGGAGAATCAAGAGAATGTGTACTTTTCATGAAATTTTAAGGTACTTTAAAGTAATATATATGATGTATTGATAAAATTGAAAATTATTGAAACCTAGCCATTGAATTTAGCTGTGTAGAGTTCATAGTGACTTTGGTAAGAGGAGTTCTACTGGAGAGATGGAACTCAGTATAGCTTTTGTTTTGTTTTGTCTTATTACATTTGTGGTCCTACTATAATATCTTTATGTTTTCCAACTTTATTGAGAGGTTAATGGCAAAATATTGACAAAAATATTATATACCTAAGGTATACAATGAGATATTTTGATAAAATTTACATTGTGAAATGATCATCAAAATCAATCTAATTAACATATTCATCACCTCATTAGTTACCATTTTTTTGTCTATGTGTGGAAAAATAAAAAGCTTAAGATCTTCTCTCTTAGCAAATTTCCATTTTACAACACATAATTACTAACTATAGTCACTGTGCTGAATGTTAGGTCTCCAGAACTTATTCATCCTATAGTTGAAAATTTCTACCAATTGACCCAACATCTCCTGATTTTCCCCACTCAACTCCCTGTACTGGCAAATGCTATTCTATTTTCTGTTTTTATGAGTTTGACATTTTAGGCTGAAGATATGAGATCATATACTATTTGTATTTCTGTGCTTGTCTTATTTCATTAGCATAACAACCTCCAAGTGGTTCATCCATGTTGTCACAAATGTCAGACTTTCCTTCTTCTTTAGGGCTGAATAATATTCCATTCTCTGTGTGTGTGTGTGTGTGTGTGTGTGTGTGTGTGTATAAAATTTTCTTATACATTCATCTGTAAATGGACACTTATACTTATGTATCTTGTCTATTGTGAATAATGCTTCATTGAACATAAGAGTGCAGGTATCTCTTAAAGATAATGCTTTTATTTCCTTTAGATATATACCCAGAAATTGAATTTCTCAACCATACGGTGGTTCTATATTTATTAATTTATTTTTTTAGGTGGTTCTATTTTTAATTTGTTGAGTAACCTCCATACTATTTCCATAATGACTGTACCAAATTAAATTCCCCCCACAGTGTACCAAGGTTTCCATTTCTCCACATCCTCACGACTTGTTATCTTTTGTACTTTCAATAATAGCCTTTCTTGCAGATATGAATTGATATCTTTTTACGGTTTTAATTTACATTTCCCTGACTGGTGATGCTAACTGCATATATAGATCACAAATATTTCCCTCTATTGTGTGGATTGCCTTTTCATTTGCTGATTGTTTTCCTTCTTCAGAAATATTTTAGTTTTATGTAGTCCTGTTTGTTTATTTTTGATCATTTTCTCTGTGTTTTTGATGTCATATTGAAGAAATAATTGTAAGGATTAATATCAAGGAGTTCTTTCCTTATGTTTTCATTCTCAAAACCATAGTTCATGGTTTTAGGCCTTAGACTTAAGCCTTTAATCCATTTTCTGTTGATATTTGTGTATGGTGTAAGAGTCCATTTTCATTATTTTGCATGTGTATATTTAGTTTTCCAAATACCTTTTATTGAAGGGTCTACATTTTCCCTGTTGTATTCTTGTAACTTTTGTTGAAGATTAGTTGATCATATATGTGTAGGTTTATTTCTGAGCTCTCTATTCTGTTCCATTGGTCTGTGTGTCCATTTATGCGAGAGCCATACTGTTTGAATTCTATAGGTTTGTAATATAGTTTGAATCAGGAACTCTGATGCCTCACTTTGTTCCCCTTTTTTTAAGATGAATTTGACTATTTGGAGGCTTTTGTGGCTCCGCACAAAATCTAGTTGTTGTTGTTTTTTTCTATTTCTGTGAAAATTTCATTGACATTTTTTAATAGGGATCCCATAAATCTTATAGATTGCTTTGGTTAGTATGGACATTTTAACAGTATTAACTCTTCCAATTCATGAACATGGAATGTCCTTCCATTAATTTGTGTCTTCTTCAATTTCTTTTTTTAGTGTTTTAGTTTCAGTATTCAGATCTTTTACTCCTTTGGTTAAATTTATCTCTAAATATTTTATTAATTTTGATACTAATGTGATTGGTATTGTTTTCTTTTCTTTTTTAGATAGTTTGTTGTTAGTATAGAAAAATGACTTTACTAGTGCCATCTGCCCCTGGGCTTTTCTTAGATGTTTAATTGCTAATTCAGTCTCCTTACTTGTTACTGATGTGTTCAGATTTACTATTTTTTTTTTTATGATTCAGTCTGGTAGGTTGTATATTTCTAGGAATTTACCCATTTCTCCTGAGTTATCCAATTCATTGGAGAATAATTGTCCATACTACTCTTTTATGATACTTCATATTTGTATTTCCTTTTATATTTATAACGCTATTTATTTGAGTCTATTTTTTTTTTTCTTGGATAGTCTAGCTGGAGTTTTGCTAATTTTGTCTTTCAAAAATCAACTTAGTTTCACTGATCTTTTCTATTTATTCTAATCCCTGTCTCATTTATTTCTCCTCTAATAGTTGTTATTTCCTACATTTTTCTAATTCTGGGCTTTGTTTGTTCTTTTATTTAGTTCCTTGAGGTTTAAATTATTTATCTGAGATCTCTTTCTTTTTTAATGTAGGCATTTATCACTATAAACTTCCTTCTTAGCACGACTGTTGCTGCATCCTATGAGTTTGCATATGCTGTATTTCCAGTTTCATTTATTTCAAGATTTTTTTTATTTCCCTTTTGATTTCATCATGAATGTGTATGTTGTTCAGTAGTGTGTTGTTTAATTTCCAGTAACTGTTAATTTTCCAGTTTTCTGGCTATTACTTATTTCTAGTTTCATACCATTGTGGTCAGAAAAAAAAAATAGTTGGTATGCTTTCAATCTTAAATTTGTTAGGACTTGTTTTACAGCCTAACATATAATCTATCCAATAGAATGGTTCATATGTGCTTAAAAAGAATGTATATTCTGCTGCAATGTTCTGTTTATGTCTGCTAGAACCATTTAGTCTACAGTACAATTCAAGTACAACATTTCCTGGTTGATTTTCTGTCTGGATGATATATTCATTGTTAAAAGTGGGATATTAAAGTTCCCTACTATTATTGTATAGTGTCTACTTCTCCCTTCAGATCTGATTGTATTTGCTCAGTATATTTAGGTGCTCCAGTGTTGGGTGCATATATAGTTATGATTGTTATACTTTCTTGATGAATTGATCCTTTTAACCCTATATGATGACTTTTTTTGTCTCTTATAGTTTCTGAGTGAAAGTCTGTTTTGTCTGATACAAATACAGATGCCTCTGCTCTCCTTTGTTTTCCCTTTGCATGGAATATCTGTTTCCTTTCCTTCAGTTATTGTTTATGTGTGGCTTTAAAACTGAAATGTATGCACCATATAGTTGCAGAATAGTATGTAGCATATAGTTGGGTCTTGTCTTCATATCTGCTCAGTCATTATATGTCTTGACTGGAGAATTTAATTCATTTACAATTAAAGTAATTATTGGTAGGTTAGGATCCCATTTTCTTAATTATTATCAGGTTGTTTTATAGTCCCTGTCTAATTCACTTGCTGTCTTCCTTTGGGATTTGATAATTTTCTGTAGTGATATGTTTTGTTTCCTTTCTTTTTGTATTTTGTGTATTTATTATAGATTTTTGCTTTGTGGCTACCATGAAGCTTACATAAGATGTTTTGTAGTTATACAAATTTATTTTAAGCTAATAACAACTTAACTTCCATTGCATACCAAAACTCTACGCTTTTATTACCCTCCCCACATTTTATGTTTCTGATGTCACAATTCATGTTTTTTAATATTGTGTACCCATTAACAAATTATTAGAACTATAGTTATTTTTGATTCTTTTGTTTTAAAGATTTATACTAGAATTAAGTGATTTATATAATACCTTTACATTATTATTCTAAATTTGATTATATATTTGTTTTTATCAGTTTTATACTTTCATATGTTTTTATGTTACTAATTACCATTCTGTCATTTTAGCTTGGGGAAGTCCTTTTGCTATTTGTCGTAAGGCAAGCCTAGTGGAGATGAATTTCCTCAGCTTTCGTTTGGAAAAGTCTTGATCTCTCCTTCATATCTATAAGGCATCTTTAGTTAAAGTATTAGTTAGTTCTTTAGGAGTTAGTTTAACAGTTAGTTAAAATATTCTTTTTTTGGCATTTTTTTTTTCTTTTTTTCTTTCTTTACCCTAGCAGTTTGAGTGTGTCATGCTACTCTCTCTTGGCCTGCAGGGCTTTTGCTGAGAATGCCACTCATAGTCTTATGTGTATTTCCTTGTATATGATGAGTTGTTTTTCTCATGCTGATTTCAAATTGTTTCTTTTTCTTTAATTTTCAACATTTTGATTAAAATTTGTCTCAGTGATATCCTCTTTCGATTGAACCTGTTTGGAGATATGGGGTTTATGTACCTGAGCATCCATATTCATTGGGTTTAAGTGAAAAAAATGCAGGCAGATTTTTAAGCGACTTTATCAAGATATATTTTCCATATCATAAGATAGATGGTACTTTTGAGTTTTGAGTTTTGCTATAAATGGGAGCACAGAATTGGAGAAGTAGCTGGAATAGAATATAAGAAGAGGGAGGTTTTTAAAATTCATTTATATTTATAATTGGAGATATTTTAATTTGTATATATGAAGACAGGAATGATCCAAGTCATGAAAAAAATGCCAGTTCAGTATGACCTAGAAAGGATAGTATACAGAAATTGAGACATTAGCCTTAGGTAGGAGTAAAAACAAGATCCTTTATAACAAGAAAGAAAAGTAGCACATGTAGGTAGAGACACAGGTAGGTTGGGGGACCAGATGGTGGAGCTTTCGTAAAGTCTCTAATGATCAGTTCCATTTCTCAGGGAATTCCAAGTAAAGCCATCAACTAAAAATGTAAGTATGTCTATGTGGGGGTGGGAGAGGTCTCTGGAAAATTTATTGGAATGGAAAAGATGTGAACTGGTACCTGGGAGAATGAACTGACTAAGAAAGTGATTGTTAAGTAGCAGTAAGGGCCCATCTGAAGTTAGAGGTCATGAATTTAAAATAAGGCTCATCAGCACAGTTGGGCATTTTCTTCAGACATAATTGGAGGTAGAGATATAGGTTCAGAGTAGGAACTGAATTGGACTTAAGCAGGTGCTAAGCCAGGTATGGCTTGCCCAAGTTGTGCTAGAGAGTAGGGAGGAACACAGAAACTGAGAATATCTCTTAAGGAGTAATTACCATGCTATACCATGGAATATAAACTGAGTGAGAGGGGATGAAGATCCTGAAACAGAAGAGAAACAACAGAAAGCTTGAAGCTTAGAGTTCAATAATGTTGAGGGACTGATGTGGTAAAATGATTTTATACAGGTGTTTCATATATGGAAAAAAAGCCACATGTTGGCTATGGTTCAACCTCAGAAAATATGCCTTCAAGTTACCTAGACAATTTCTATCTTTCTTTTTTTTTTTTAACTGTATATGAATCAATTGATTTTAGTGATTGCTATTAATAATCTTTGCCTGCATTATACATCCTACTTTTTTTTGTGATTTTTAGTGGATGGGGCTACTTAGGTTGTATGTGAGAAATCAGTAGTTTTTATATCTTTCAAAAGTAAGTGAACTTCTGAAAACAGTAGGGTAACATGGAACCTATTGTAATTATTTGCAATAGTGTTGAGTAGCACCTACAAAATTTATGCAGCAGAAACTTTTAGCTTGAATGAATTAAAGCTTTGGATTTGAAAACCTGTCTGTTTCTTAATATAATCAGATATGTGAGTCTTTATAAACTTTCTTTGCTTTCAAAGGCAAACATAACTAATAATTCTGTAAAGGTCTTGAATAGTTCCAACATCTGTTCTTAGTTTACTATAAAAACCATGTCTCTGATCTCATGTGTTGAACTACTGTATGTTTGCCACTGTCTATTTCCTGTGAAAAAATACGTTGAACAATAATAGCTTTTGTTCCTAACGTTCCAACCACTGAAACAGCTGAACAAATAATATCCATGCTTTCATTTGGAATAATTTATTCCATGGTACATGTTTATGCAGAGTCATTGGGCTTATTGGATGTTTCATCATTTAAAAATCAAATCTCAGAATTTTAGACTACTGAAAACTCCAGTCTAATAGTTTCCTCATGCTTACAGTAATTCTCTTAACAGCATTTCCTTCCTAATTCATCATCTTATTTTGTGTATAGTTTGGTATATATGAGTAGAAGTGGTTAAAAATCCCCTTTATTAACAAAGTTTGTGAAAGTTTCCATCCAAGGCCACACATTTTGAAAATAACATTAAAAGATTAAATAATTTGGCATTTAAACCATAAAAAATAACTCTCATTGCTCTTTTGTTACCTAAAGAAATAATAACTGTAGATTTGTACTGATATAAATTTTAATACATTTGTCTTAGCTCAACACACTCCAGATGACTTACCATGGGCTGAGCAACAGAGAGCAAGCCTAACTTCTATTCCACAAAGTATCTTATTACATAAACTTTACAACCCCAGACATGGAGTAAGTCATGCACTGATTAAATAAGACAAATAAAAACACTGTTTAAAGGAAGGAAAGTAAGTTACTTAAAAATCAGTTCTAAATCATTTGCTGTGGCAACAGTTTGGATTTTTTTTTTTTTTGCATACAAAACTCTTCTATTTCTAAAAATTTAGGAATTATAGTTTTGAACTTGGTCACCATGACATCCTATTGGAAACTAAAACCTGCAGTCAGTCATTCAGCTACCTAGTTGATCCAATGTCTAGTAACAGATTATCTAGAAAACTCAGGACACCTTATGTTTTCAATTTACATTCAGACCTTCCAACCTGAGTAAAGTGATATTAACTGTCAATTTTAAGGTTTGAGTTTGGAATACCAGCATTTGAGAGGTTAACATTTCATCAGAATTCAGGGACTTTAAGGAATAACCACTTTCTTGGCTGTAGTATATCCTAATTCAGGAAACAGTGGAATTATGGCTATGTTAGTTTGCTAGGATTGCTGTAACAAAATACCACAAACCTGAGTGCCTCAGAACAAAAGAAATTTATTGTCCTACAGTTCTGGAGACAGGAAGTCCAAAACAGAGTGTCAGCTAGGCCACGGTCCCTCTGGAGGTTCAATAGAAGAGTCTATTCTAGGCCTCTTCCCAGCTTTTGGTAGTCATTTGGCTTGTCGCAGCTTAACTGCAGTCTTCCCATGGTGTTCTCCTTATGTGTATGTCTCTTGCTGTGTCCAAAATTTCCCCTTTTATAAAAACATGAGTCATATTAGATTTGGGTTCACCCTGATGACCTCATTTTAACTTGATTATCTCTGTAAAGGCTGTCTGCAAGTAAGGTCATATTATGAGGTACCAGGAGTTAGGGGGTGGTGGAGACACAGTTTAATGTATAACAATGGCTTTTTATTTTGCCAGCCAGTTTTGTCATAGGTATGACAGAGATACTCTGTGCAACTGAATTGTTTCCTCAACAATGCAGCATTCTTAAATTTGTTTTGCTATATATTTATGATTAGTAAAGTTTTAAGAGTCTAATCATTGTAACTTACATCCAGAGACAAAAATATTTCCCACAATTATCATATGCCTTAAGGAAATAATTTAATAACTATTTTACAAATACAGATTTAGCTTTGGAGCTCTCACTGGATACTGTACCCCCTTTCCTCATCCTTGAGGTGAGGATAGAATGTTTCCTTCAACTTAGCTGTGAATCTGTGCTTGAATCAAGCCTTCTTCTTTAAAGTGAGCATAGCTCTAATTATTTATGTTAGCATAACATCTAAAACTTTAGTAGCTCCATACAGGCAATTACTGGTGGCTTCACTGTTAGTACACAATTAATTTTATTTTCTCTATGACTTGTCAGAAGATTTAAATAAGAAAGGACCTCAAATATTCTACATAGTTGAATAATATTATCATGTTCTCTTTTCACTATTTTCTCTATAATCAAAAGTTGATTTTATATACAGCTTACTAAGTCATTGCAAGGTTTTCTTTTACAGAAAGGGGAATTAATTTAATTGAATGTAATCTTATAGTTAATTAATTTTAAAATGTTGCTATATTTACTTATTACCAATTTCTTTGAAATCCTTGTAATTCTTCATTCAGGCACAGCTTCCTGATAAATAAAATAAATTCCTTTTTCATGTTCATTTTCAAAAACAAATTTTTGAGGGAAAAAAAAAGCTGAAAGGGTATAAGTAGTATTTAAAACTTTAAGTCACCTGTAAGATAGTTTTAATATTTATAAAGTTGGGTAGTTGCAAGAATCTATAAGATATTCTGACTTTGTATAAAAGTCTGACATTGTATGAAATCTCCCCAAACTATAAATACTAATGGAATATACTGCATGATACATTTTCTGAACTAGAATAATGATAATTACCACTTGTTTTGTACAAATCCTGCGCCAGCTTATGCTACATGCTTTACATTTTCTTTTAATTATTTTCAATTAACATGTAGAAAAATTTTACCCTAATTTTAGAGATGATAAAACATGGGCTTAAACTGATTGAATATCTTTAGAAGGAATACATAAGTAAGAAATGGGGGGAACAGATTTTGAGTCTAGGTCTGCTGACCCTAACCAATTCACATGCTATCCCAAAAATACAACTTTCCAACAGTTGGACCTACTTAGTGGTATAAAAATCTGCTGCAGGATGTATTCCTGTAGTTCCAGAGTCACTAGAAATACACACAACATGAGACAAAATAGAATAAAGCTATATATATATAGCTTGCTATCTGCTGGTATTGTCAGAATGTTTTATATATGAGAGAATGAAATTTAAAAAGTTTTGCTTATGTATTTGATTCTGTTCACTTTCCTTTTTCATCCTATTAATTTCAATTATATTCTAGTGTAGACTATCTTATTTTTAAAAATTCTAGTCACAACTCATTAACTGTATTTCAAAAATCACTATGAGTAAAAAGTTTGAAAAACATGCAATTAAGTGATATTCCCCTCTGGGAATCTTTGATTTAGTGATGCATATTGTAAACACACACACACACACACCTATTTGTACTTTTGGATTGGGAACATTGATGCTCACCTGGTAATCTACCAGATGAAGATGCATATATATTTGTTATTGTGTCTCTTTTCTGCATCCTGACTCAACATGGTACATGATAGTGAAGTTGGAATCATTCTGCTGGTTTGTAAGCTCCCTTCTGTTGGAATTGGAGATTCCAAGATTATGTAGGGTCCTCAGAAGCTTATGATAGGGGAACTGAATTCAGTTTCTCTTATTTCCTGTCTTATCCATAGTTCATTTATTCATATAAGATATATTCATTGAGGGACACCTGGGTGGCTCAGTTGGTTAAGCGGCTGCCTTGGGCTCAGGTCATGATCTCAGCATCCTGGGATCGAGTCCCACATTGGGATCCTTGCTCAGCAGGGAGCCTGCTTCTCCCTCTGCCTCTGCCTGCCACTCTGTCTGCCTGTGCTCGCGCTCTCTCTCTCTCTCTGTCTCTAATAAATAAATAAATAAATAATCTTAAAAAAAAAGAAATATTCATTGAATGTTTAGTACATGCAAGGTGCTGTGGTAAACACTGGAATGTCTTCAATAAATAAATGCAGACACGAGCTTTGCCCTTGCTGAGATTATAATCTAGATTTATAAAAATCATACATAATCACACAAAAATACAAAAATCCAACTTTTTATGACATACTTGAGAAAGATTCTCCTGCTTTCAAGTTCCTTCTTCCCTCCTTCCTTGCCCCTCCTTCCCCTGTTAAATATTGGGAATGAAACAATGTCTAGTAGGTAAATGGAAAAAAGTTACCAGAAGTATCTCTCTGGAGAAAAAAAAGTGTCCCCTCCCCTGACCACTTCATATATACATATTACATATAACATATTACACTGTCTTTAGGAAAAAAAAAAAAGGGGGGGAGGGAAGAAAAGAAGGGAGGAAGGAAGAAAGGGTAAACATTGTCTCAATTCCTACGATCAGTTTCCAAATACAGTTTTGGAATACAGGCTATCTGAATTTGAGGATTTCCTGCAAAGCAGCTTTGCAAAGCGTAATAGCAGTGACCAAATTTTCAGCATATCTGATTTATTTGATACATTAATTTTGTCACAAAAACTAGATATCTGCACCTTTATTTTTTGAGGCAGGTAGAGCAATGTAGATTCACAGGACAAAATAGATTTGCTACTCTTGTTCTTTTCTTGAACTGATTATCCCTATTAAAATAGATTCTCCTTAAGTTTCAGTCAACCTTCCAGTCAGTGATGGTTTTCTTGAACAGTATTGTCAGGAAGCTCTGACTTTGATTTAGATTTTGAGCTTTAGTGTCAGGTTGAGTAAGGAGTTGATTAAATTATTTCATTTCATTTCTAAGGTACCATTTTTAAATGTCAAATCATTGTTAGATGCTAGACCTTTCATTGTATTTTAAAAGTGTATTTCAGCCTACTTTTAAAGAAAAAAAATACTCCCTAAAATATTGGATCAATAGGACCTAAATGATGGACATTTATGCAGTTACATCCAGTTGTCTGAAAATGAGACCTACGTTACAGCTGTAGCTAGAAATCGTCCAACCCTCCTACATAGTTACTAGTCTACTTGTCAGTAAGTGGCATGAAGAGATCTCTGGTGACTCTGATTTGCAGTAGTAACGTCCTCAAAATGCATCCCCGTATGCTGAACAATGCATTTAGTCTTAGAGACATAGACATTTTGTAAAAGTTAAAAGTTAGTCAAACAATCACATTTAATACATCACTTCCTATAGAGTAACTTGCCTGAATTTAAATATAATTTCTTGTAAATTTCATGTTATGTGAATGTATCCCTAGTCGGGCAAGAATTCAGTTACGTGATTTCTTCTCTTTTTTCATCAAATGTCTTTCATATGACAGATCACAACAGTGGAAGACTCAGTGAGGGTGAAAGCATGATTTTTTTTTTTTTAAAGATACTTGTTTATTTATTTGACAGACAGAGATCACAAGTAGGCAGAGAGGCAGGCAGAGAGAGAGAGAGAGAGAGGAGGGGAGGAAGCAGGCTCCCTGCAGAGCAGAGAGCCTGATTTGGGGCTCAATCTCAGGACTCTGGGATCATGACCTGAGCCGAAGGCAGAGGCTCTAACCCACTGAGCCACCCAGGTGCCCCAAGCATGATGTTTGATTAAACACTCATGTAGGAATTGTATAGAAGCACCAACAGAAAGCAGATGAAAGCAGATATTGAACTATGTGTAACAGCAGTATATAATATTAAACCATGTTTTAGTTCTCTTTCATGTAGTATTAATCTTGTACAAACATAGTCTAGAGTAAGGTTTTAGGGTTAAAAGCTTGGGCTTTGGGGCTAATTGGACTATTCTTTCACATTAGTTTCATGCTCTTGTGAACTATTCCCCATTTATGATAGCCAACATTTCCTCATTTATGAAATGTAGGTATATCGCAAGAATTAAAATGGCACTAAATCACATAATTTAGAGTACCTTGCTGTGCCTAGTAATCAACAAATAATAGTTCTTTTCCACTTTCCCTAGATTGTTCATAACTTTTCACTTTAACCCAAATGTAGAAGAGCTAGAATAGGACTAATAGTAGTACTAATTATCACTGACATTCTTCAAAGTTCTGTGGATTGTGAGAAAAGACCCCCCCCCCAGTTTTCTTCGCTTGTGCTTTACCCAAAAGGCTCCAGACATCTAATAGGTCTCTTATTCCTGGAGCCACCTGCATGTCCCCAATGCCAGTGCTCCCCAGTGCCCTCCAGGAATGATGTATTGCTTGAAGTTGTATTTTAGCGAGTTCTCATTTTTTCTGATGGCCCTGCTTCTTTTGGCTTCAGCATGCTATCCAGATCTTATTAGGCATTCTTCCATCATCAATTTTCTTCATAAATCTAGCTCAGTGGACCTATTTTATATCAAGTAATGTTTAAACACTAGTGGACTGATTGTGTTATAGGATTCATTAATCTTGCCAGGTTGATATTAATAAATGCCTCTAGGGTATTAGTTTTTGTTTGGTAGGGTTTTTTTTTTCTTTTTTCTTGAAAGACTTAGCATCACTCTGGATTTGGATATCTACAGAGTCTCTAGCCTGAGTATCCAGTGGTGGTGAAGGAAAAAATTGGACCCTAAACATTTGCTTCATTGGATTCAATGTTGGAAGTACTTAAAAAATCTAAATGGTAGGTCAAACACTTAATTAGCAATGAGAATTGATTAGAGCTATTTTTAGAAATTGTTAATTTGGCATAGAGAAGAAGAAATCACTGACCCTGAATCTGTTTTCAACATCCACATTATTTGCTTGTCTTCTTGATTTTCTTCATCCAATGTGCCCATTCAGGTCTCCTGCTGAGATGACAAAATTTATTTACCATATTTACTCCTTTAATATTTAAAAAAAAAATGTCAAATTGTGAAGGGCCTTATTATTTGTTCTTTCTGACAATTAGGCTGTGGATCGTAATAACTTCCATGTAGTTATATTATTTAAGGCAAAATAAACTGGTTTACAATTATATACATGAATGAAATGCTTTAAATGTGGAAATATTCATGAATTGAAATCTAACAATCTAATTTCTGAAATTTTTATTTCAGAGAAACACTAAAAAAAAAAGTATTCTACTCAAAAATCTATTGCAACATTATTTTTCTACTGGTGCAAATTTGAAACCAACCAAGATGATGCATGCATATAAACAAAAACTGGAGAAAATCATAAAAAAAAATTTTAAAGGTGATTTTACTGTGCAGTTAGATTATAGTTGCTTTCTTTGTTCTCTATTGTGTGTGATATTTTCCAAATTCCTTTCTGAACTTGTATAGCTATATGAGAGAGAAGGAGGGAGAGAGAGCATATGCATGGGTGCATGCGCTGCATAATTTTTCCTGGAAACCATGCTCATTTCCCAAATAAATCCAAGAATGCCATTATTTATACATATGGTAACTAAAATTCAGTTCTAAAAATAAGACCTGATATTTAAATGTTTATCTTTGTGAAGTTTTATTTTAAAATACCAGGCATCTCTGAAAATAGTGAAGGTTAGAACTGACCAAAATGATTAAGCAAGTTTAAATTTATTCCCATGATAGAATTCAGCAAAAATATCCTCAAAGTCATGGAATACACTTGACTCTTTTTAAGACTGATTGCATCTTCGTCATGTAGCTCTGCAATATAAACATAGAGACCAAAATGATATAAAATGTCCAAGCATTCCACAACAACAAAGTCAATGTTATATAACATTTTTATAAAATCTTAAATTGTCATCACAATATGAATACATAAGAAAGTTGAATAGAAAGGTAAAAATTGTTAATAAAATGAAGTCGTGTCGTTTTACCAGCAGATCATTACCATCCATGATAGTAAGCTAATAGTAGCAACTTTCATAAAAATAATAGATTTTATTTTCATTGACTGCTCTTTCAAAATAAACCTTATTAAAATCCTCTGCAATTATTGTTCATGCCACCTTGGACCATAGGCTTTTTGGAAACAATTGACAAATTGAGAAATTGAACACAAGGTTTTGCATTTTTACTACTTAGTTGAACAATTTTTATCATTCTTTAAATTTAATTGGATATAAACAAATCCAACTCCATATTTCTACTATTGAGATTTTTATGGAATAATATCATCAGAGTAAAAGTAAAAGAAAAATACACAATCTTTTGCTTACTGGGTATTTGCTGTTTATGAATTTAAATGAGACATTGTCTGCAACATTAATTATTTTAATACTAAGAGCTTCTTTATAAAATATATTTTTGTAATATAACATCACTAATGAGTTTCACTGTTTTTCCTTCTGTCCCAGTGCAAAGCGGAATTTGCACAGAGACCAGATTCTACACAAAGTGCAAAATTCCCCTTTAGTTTCAGAGGATACACATTGAGGTGAAATTATATCTGGCTTAGTATTAAGAATGAATGACAGAAATCCATAAATTCGCAACAATCACACTTCTTTCAAAAGATTTTGAGGCACGGTTTGACAATTAGTGCAAAATTAGAAAGGGAAATTGCTCTCAGTTAAGCCTATTTATGACGTCTTTTACACACTCTGAGAGCCAAAGTTTTGAAGATTATTCTAAGATGTCTCATTTTTCTTATCAACTTAATGGATAAATCAGTACATGACCTAAATTATTCAGAACTTGGATATTTACTGATCGCTTTATATACATTATCTTGGTTAGTCTTCTCAACAATCAGGTAGATGGTGACTAAGAGCCCAGTTGACACATTAGGAAACTGAGGCTTCGAGGCAATGTATAACATACTGAAGATCACTCTGGTAATAAACGATGCACCAGGACTGGATTCCAGTAATACCTGACTCCAGAACCAAAGCTTTATGCATCTTTTGCTATGTAGCAGAAGAATATTATGTAGGAGTCTGGACATTCAAAATATCCTAACAATAGAACAATTCAAAAATTGTATATCAGTATTTAAAAAACATGTCATTGTAACCTACGAATAATAAATGGCCTCTCATGAAGGCATGGCATGCGTGATGCAAATCAGACCATGATGTTGAAGGAGTACAAGCCACGAGATGAAACGGAGAAGGACTGAGCTAGACTGCAAGTGGCAGATTATAATGCAACTATTGGTGGCAACTTTGTGTTGGAACAATTTCAATTTATTTTTTTTAAGATTTTATTTATTTATCCATCAGAGATATAGAGAGAGTATAGGCAGGCAGAGAGGCAGACAGAGGCAGAGGGAGAAGCAGGCTCTCCACGCAGCAAGAAGCCCGATGTGGAACTTGATCCCAGGACGCCGGGACCATGACTCCAGCCGAAGGCAGCCACCCAACCGACTGAGCTACCCGGGCGCCCCAACAATTTCAAATTTAATGAAAGGAATTAATGGCATGAAAGACATTAACTACTGAACAAAAAAAGTACTGCAGATTTCCAAACTGAGGGGACAATTTGCAAAGGAAAACCATCACAAGGCACTCAGATGGTTTCAATGGCTATGTTCAGAACCTTGGTATCTGTATTTTCTAAGTCACTTTAATATGCTATCTGCTGCTTAAAAAGATTTCCCATACATCAAAAATGACTGATTTTTTTTAGTCATTATAAAACTTTCTTTCTTTGACATTTTTAAGGAAACGAGAACAAATTGCAAACGTATTTTCTGCAAAAGAATCCATAAGTAAAATGCATTTAAATTTAAATAACTAATATGTGTTAAATTTTTTTTCTATTTCCTATTTTGATTGATATAATATGTTTACTGAAGTGTTCAATTATCTTATAAAACATTTAAGGTGTTTTAAAATATTTTATACATTATATACATTATATAAATTTACATTATAAATATGATTATTTTATTTAAATTAAACTTGTTTATTAGCATATCTCAAGTTCGAGTATGCTAAAATTCCTTCCTTTTTTTGGTATTATGATATCCAAACATAAATAGTATGAATCCAGAACAAGTCAGTGTCTAGCTGTTTCAGAGAAATGGTCTTCTCTTATACCTCCTTCTGCCATCAGTTGGTTATCTGTGTATGAGTATAAGGATCAGTTTTCTCGCAGCTTTTGCCTACATGGAACAAAGTATGCAGCAGAGGGCGGCACAGAGAAAGTCTGTACCAGGCTCGATGGACCAAGGTTTGATTCATTTACCTTCCCTACTGACTAGCTTTACACTAAGAAGATCACTTAGTCTGTAAGAGGCAGTAAGACCATCGTCCCAGAAGGCTGTCTCATGGTGGTAGTCATCATCAACATAATGTTGGCAGAAAAGAAGCAAGAGATTAAAATAAGTGTTGTTTTGAGGTGCCTGGATTGCTCAGTTGGTTAAGTGCCTGCCTTTGGCTCAGTCATGATTTCGGGATTCTGGGGATCCTGGAATTGAGCTCCGCCTGGGCTTCCTGATCAGCGGGAAGTCTGCTTCTCCCTCTGTCCCTCCCCCTATTTGTGCACTCTCTCACTCTGTCTCAAATCAATAAATAAACTCTTAAAAAAAAAAAAAGAAAGAAAAGTGTTGTTTTAGGGTGAGGATTACTGGTAGCATATTTTTCTTTTCATCATATTTTCTTTAATGTTATTATTACATTTATTACATTTGCATGTGTGTAATTGAAATTCAATACACACCCACCCCCTACTCCATCACCCTGCTAGACCCCTATGAGCTCCCAGCATCTATTTTATTCTGAATGTGTTGTTAACTCTGATACACAGGATCTCTGCAAGCAGGATACCTTATGCTGACAACCAGTTATGCTGTATCACTCGTATTCAAAGAACACCAGCAAGACTTGACTGACCATGAATATCTTTTCTGGCCATTTCAAATTTCTGGCCATTTCAAATTCAAATTCCCTGGGAAAATGACACATCAATCAACGTATATTTATTATGTTCTCTAAGCAAGACCTAAACAAATCTTGTAGCTCATTAATAGTATCATAGGCCATAAAAATAGGTAGCCAACATGAGATAAGGCAAGGCTATGAGGTAATGGGACATAGGACATTAAGTTTTCATAGGACTCTAAGAATCAGGAATATGAACCCTACCTGAATAAGACAGGCCAGGTGGTCCACTACCGAGTGGAGTCCTGGGTAATGTTGTTGATAACTGTTAGACATTGCTGAGGAAAACAAAGAAAAATAAAATGTTTATGACACTATGTTGGCAATAATAATAAATGCTTTACATGGAGTTTTGGCTCTAAGCTAAATATACTTCTGCTGGGTACATTATTTTATACACATTATTTTTATTTTTTATGACTCTCTGAAGTGTGGATACTTATCTTCATTTTAAAATGAGAACATCAACATGTAGACTTTAAGTAACACATCGAAAGCCACACAGCTAATAAATGGTTTTGCCATGTCTTCTCAGAGTCCTACCTACTCCTCTCTACTTATTATTCATTTGTTCAAGACCATACATTGAAATTTTCATGGTGATTTTCTTTAGGTAATTTTTTTTTAATTCCTTTAGGCAATATTTAGGCAAGCTTCTCTCTCTACTGGCCCTGGTGCTATGTATTTCATCACTGACCCCTTACGCTTCCTCATTATTTTTCTGGTATATTTAAGAAGAAACCTCAACTAAGACACATGATCTAGAACTATATTTAAGTGCACAAAATATCTGGAAAAATTAATATCCCAAAGCGATGTACATGTGGTAGAAACATAGTTGGGTTCCATGATGCACTGTTTTCACGTTATGATTCATTCCATAATAACTCACTGTGAATATCTTCATTTATTTATAACAGTTAAGTGTTTTATCCTTCTGATATAGTTTTGTGTTCTTCCTATCAGAAGGAAAGTGATACTTTTATTCAATATGTGTTTGTGTTTGACATCCTTTAGTTTTCTTTGGTAGAGAACATAGAGATTTTCCATCATAAAATGAAAATATCCAAAGGATTTCATCATCTGTATGACAACTAGACTTAATAAATCCAACTTACTGAAACTCCATGCACTAAATATATACATTTATTCTTTTATTGCCGAGTTGAGATAATTTATTTTCTTCTAATTCCATTCTTTCCATGTCCCATTTCTCATATCCATGGATTTCTTATGATATTCTTTTTTCTTTTCTCTTATCTCAAACCAATGGCCTTATTGGGAAAATCCCAACACATATCTTCCCTTCTTGTTTTTCATTTGATCATGTTCCTTTTTTCAAAATCCCATATAATCTAAAATACTACATTATTTCCCCATTTAGCTTTCCAGAAGTTTATGAGCCTGAAGGCCCAAGAAGTCCCACGTAAGATCATGGAAAAAATATTTGCACGTAGAAATTTATGTGATTTACAAATTAATACGAGATATGACCTCGATAGTAAGAATTAGCTTACTAATACAGATATCTGGGGAATACAGGTCCTGTAGTTACTGCCTAGCTGCTTCCCTATGGATTTTATGTAGAGTAAGAATTCTCCGTTGCCCCGTCAAATCAAATCACCTACACAGACTTTTTGGCAGTGAAGGATAGGTGAGCATGGCAGTATTAAAACCTGGAAGAAAAACATTCTTGGTTCTCATTCAAGATCATAAAGATATGCCATTAAGCACACTGTCTTCCCTCTCTGTCTCAGCAACACTGTAAAGCAGAGTATGGTTACATAAGAAAAGTATCAGAAAAATTAAAAACCCCAGATTTTTGTAGCATTTAGGACTGAATGATTATTCAAAATATCAAAAATTTAAATATTTTGCAAACAAGGACACACACCAAATTAAATCTATTTGGTAAATTTCTCTTTTGAGGTAGATATAATCCCTTTGTGATTATTAAAACCATAGCAATGGTAGTGTTTTTCAGAACACAGACCGGAATGAAATAAACACATAATCAGTTGCTTTAAATGGTAATGTTTTCAATTATTAAGCAATTAACAATCGTTCATTTACAAAATGGTACCTTTAAGAACTATTTTTTAAGCATCTCCCTTTTTTCTTTTTCTTTGTTTTGAGAAAGAGATGTGCTTTGATAAACCATATAAACATATTATGCGTTATTAAACCTTAAAATTATATGCTTGACAGATAGCATATAGTTCTCTCTGGGGCTTTATTGCAGTCTGTGGAACTTATTAGTTATGATTTCATTGCCAGTGGCAAAACACAGAATGTTCTATAAATTAAAACATTTGGCTATGGCTATGGGAAATTCTCCATGATGAACAGGGGTTGGAGGTGGGGGTGGAAACAAACCTAACTGTTTTCATTCAAAAAAAAAAAAATTCAGTGTGTACTGAATTTGTGCTACAGGTTTGTTTATCACAAGGATTGAACAATCTAAACAATGTGGGAATTGCAGTAATTTTAGAACCAGTGTAGATAAATTTATAAGTTAAATCACAATGTTTGCCAAAAAATGTATAAAGCAGTACACCTTACTTATACCAGATGCTAGTAATGCAGATAGTGGGCTGTCAGTTAAAAGGAGCAATGACTTGGCCATTCTCCGTGTTGACTCCACTTCGCCAAATATTTATTATTTATTTATTTATTTATTTATTATTATTTTTAATAGTAGGGGCCTGCTCTTCCTCAATGTTCACAATCTCCTCATTTCCATTCGATGTTTAATTCATTTATTTCATTGGAATTGACAAATATGCATTCCACCGTTGACCCATATAGATGAAGCCCATGTGATTTTCTGAAGTAAACGAGCTTTGCCCACTATGGTATAGATAGTTGATTTCACGCTCATTTGTGTTATATTAATATACAGTTCGGTTTAGGCACACATTCCTATGACTTTAAATGTGTATACTATTAATGGACCTTACAGCTTTATGCAGGATAAAAATGATCAAGATTAGGTAATTGGATATAAATTATTATCAATGTGTAAATGACAAGGACACATTCGAATGAACTACTGATACCTAATTAGTTAAACTTGTCAAATAATTATAGAATAATCATGGCTCTTATCAGCAACTGTTATAAACTGTTGAAATTTGATGCAGTAGAGCTTGTATAAATTTGCACTTGGTTAAAATAGCTGCAAACTGCAGCAAACAGTTTTTAGCACACGGGACTGGAGGCACTTCTCCGGTCACAGTAACTGCATGCCTTTTGTCCTTCACAAACTGCAACTTTCTCCTTTTTGTGTTTCCCTTTCCTTTCCCCCGCCTTCTCCTCTTTTTGTTGTTTGCTATCCTCCTTCTCATCTTTATTAGAATTTCAAACACCGCATGTATCCATGTTGCTCTGCCACTAAATTCTGAATCTAAAGCACCTGTATCTTTGAACATGGTTTTCATAAGCTTAGAAATATATATGCACCTACGTTGTTTTTCAAATTCTATATTAAACACACAGAGTGTGTGTTTTAAATTAAATATTTGACAGTAGGTTGGCATCAATTAAATTATTCTTTTTTTTTCAGGCCATAAAAAATTGTAAGTGCTTGCTGGTCTCTTCCCTTACCATAGAGTTAGTCTTCATACAGTTCATATCCTCTGTGATCCCTTTCTGAACCTCGGCCATAAATATCCCTTCCCTAGCCTGAATTCGGCTGCCAGAAACTATTTTAAAATCATCGCTTCTTACCTGTGGGGAAATGCGCACACCTACACATCCGCTCCATCTATTCTTACTCTTTTTATAAATACAGGAGTGGTGAAAATTAAGACAAAAGACATTAATTGGATTTAGTTGGTATGTGGAGCTGCATTGTCTGAAATGTGGGAGTGGGCATGATAAAAATTTTCAATGTGTCATAGCTTGGCATTTCTAAAGGCCTTGAAAATATATTTATCTCACTAAACTGGAAAAATGTAGCAGAAATTATATCAACTTCTTTCACCAGTGCATTGACGGCTTCAAGTAATATTCTTTGCACAAAGCTCTCAGGACATACGTCAATTGTACAAATGGATCATGGATATGGAATAATTTTGTTTATTTTGTCAAAAGTATTTTGGTACTTTTTGAGCATCACTAGATTCCTGAGAAATCTATATTAATAAAAATATTGAAATAAGTGAATGGGAAATGAGGAAAAAAGAGTAATAATGTGTGTGGCCGAAGCACAATGTGGATAGACAGTTTTATGGTTTCTCCCAATTGATACTTTGAACATTAAATTGTTGGCACATGACCTTCAAGCTCATTAGTTCTAACTTGCTAATAGTACAGCTCAGAAAACTAACCTCAGAGACGGTACATGATGTTTTCATTTAACTATTTTTCTATTACCTACCTAGTTATTAAGCTAGTTGGGAATGCCATGCCGAGAAGGATTTTTTGCAAACCACTTAAGCAGTCTTTCATATTGCTAGCAACCTGTGTAGAGATAGAAGGACCGTAGTAGAGAGGAATAAACAATTAATTAAAATTGAAGAACTTAGAAAAATACTATCTTTATCATTTACTATCATTTACTACTAACTCAGCTCTGCTCAGCTTCAGTTTTCTCAGGGACAAAACTAGAATTATTCTATCTATCCCGGAACGTTAGAACAGAGTCACCAAGTGACATACTCTCTATGAGCGGGAACTGAACTCTAGAAAATACTTTTTAATTGGAAATATATTTGAGTCTATGCCAAAAAATAAATTCCCAAACCAAATCCAATTATTTAATCATCATTTTCTACTTGGGCATTTCTCTTATTTAGCATGAGGTCATTCATAGGTAAATACTGGACCCAAACTATATACCAAACACAGTATTCAATACAGGAAATGTAAGTTGAAAAAAATGTAAGTTGAAAAAAAATATAAGTTGGTCTTGTTCATAGTGTATTTTACTTGGCTAGGCTGTGTTTAAGTCCCACTGTTTTAGCTAACTTTTCATAGTTACAGATAATACTTGTAGTATCATCAATGCCTTATAATTGGATGAAGAAGTTATAGAATGAGCAGATATTTGAGGTGGAAGTCAAACTTGATTCCTGCCTTTTGCTTAAGCCTCACAGGTAATCCTTGACCAAGTTCTACTGGCTCTAAGCTCTGAATAAATCAGTCTCCTTTTCTTCCCAAACTCTACCACCTAAGATAAGTACGACCCTCTTTAATCAAGATACTATACAACAACCTCTGAAGTACAATGGTCTATGCTTCACCTTCTGGCCCCGTACACAGCATTCAGCACAAAGAAGTCAGAGTAATTTTTCTAACAAACAGATAAGTCAGATTACTGTCAGTGACTTCTGGCCCTTCTGCAGTGGCCTGTAGGGCCACAGATGATCTAGCTGCTACCTTATTCTCCAAATTTATATTATACCATCTGAATTCAGCTTCACTGGTTTCCCTTCTATTGCTTGAACAGATCCCCTTATTTTCTATTTTGACACCTATACACTTGCACTTATCTCTGCCTGAGTGTTGTTTTACTGACTCTCTGCATGGCTGACTTCATATCTGAGGTTAATTTCTCAGTTCTGTACTTAAATTTTGTCTCCTCAGAAGACCCTTTCTTTAGCACATTGCATGTGGTCATTCTTCACTTTTCAGCAAGTATTAATCTAGTGCCTGCCATGGGCTGAAGATTTGTCTTTCCCCCAAATTCATATACTGAAACCCTAATGTGATGGTATGTAGAAGTGGGATCTTCGAGAGGGAATTAGGTCATGACAGGGTTATGACCTAATGATGGGGTTAATGGCCTTATAAGTAAAGGAAGAGAGCTAGTTCTTTGTCTCTCTCTCTCTCTCTCACTCTCATCTTTCTCCCCTTCTCAGCCATATGAGCATACAGTGAGAAGGTGGCTGTGTCCAAGCTAGGAAGCAGGATGTACTGTCACCATCATCTAGTACTTCCCAACCTCCAGAACTGTGAGAAATAACCTTTGTTGTTTAAGCTACCCAGTGTATGATATTTTTGTTACAGCCTAAAGTGACCAATATGGTGCCTACGAACCTAGTCCTGGCCAGTTATTCTATATCACATCACTAAGCTCTTTCTTACATAATCTTAAGATAATTATTACTTGTCTTATTTATATATTTGTTTACTTATTTATCCTGTCAGTTTGCAAAGTTTTAGTCTTCATGAGGCAAGAATTTTGTTGGTCTCATTCATAGAAATATCCCTGGGGCTAAACCTCATATCTGGCACATTATAAACACTCAGCATGTATGTTGAATGAATGAATGATTTCATAATATTTTTTCAGAAATGTTTTGGGTCAGTCATTGATGGCTGCTGAGCTCGCACTTTTTTTTTTGCCATCGAGATTGGAAAGAAACAAATATGTAAGATGTATTCACTCGACAAATACTTTTAAAGGCCAAATACATGTAAGGTACTGTCCTATGCTAGATACCAGGATTCTAATTGTGAATAAAACATAACTCAAGCCATAAAGAATTGACATAAAGAAGAAAATAATGCAAAATTATGTAAGTATATACTTAAAATGGATAAGATGTTAAATTTTATGTTGTATGGGTTTTGAACCCCAATTAAAAAATAATATATTAAAAATACATATAGAATCAATTAATTCTACTTAAGATATGTTGTGAAGGAGAAGCTCAGGAGCCCATGAAAATGCACAAGAGGAGGAGAGGTTGAGGAGAGTCTAGCTGCTACCTTATTCGTTCATATTGAGAACTAAATGTTGTTATAAGAGTTGCCTAATTGAAGAGAAGCATGAAAGTTCTAAGCACACGTCAGAACTTGTGTTGTGAAAATGGAAGCTGAGCAAGGCCAGGGTAGTGGTAGCAGAGATGGAAAGGTGAAGAGAAGCCCAAGATGAGTCCGAAGGAGTCATTAGTGATGAGATCCTATGGTGCGGCCATGGAGGTAACGCTAGGTCTCCCTGTGGTTATGCAAAGGCAGAGAATTCATTTATAGCACCAGGAAGATTTTCTGAAGGAAGATTTATCCATGGTGAGCTGGAAAGGGTAAGCAGAGTTGAGCAGTATGAGTGGGACAGTAGGGGAAGAGAGACATGTAAGGCTCTTTGAACTTCTTCAATGTCTAGAGATAATTCTATTACTAATAATGGATTCCTCTGGGGAGTCTAAAGTGGACCCCCTGCCTCCCCCTTTCATCATATACTTTTGCATACAGTCTAAATAGTTTTCTTCATTTCACACTCTAATAACACAATTACCTCACAAAGGTTTTTAAAAAAGTGTATTTTGTTTCTTCTTTATTGTCTTTAATCTATTTTTTTTTTCCTCTGAGGGAGCAGAAAGACTGTTGTGTGTTGGTAGTATGTTTTTTGAAGTCAAGGCACTACTAGAAAGACTTTCATAAAGACATTAAAAAGCCGGAGAACTTATCTCAATACCACCCCTGTCAATCCTCTGCTCTTCCTTATTTGTAGAAAAACAAAAATGCCTTTCTTGAAAAACATTTTTGAAGGATGAATAGTAGTTAAATTAGAGGAAAGAATAGGGAAAGGAATGATTGGCAGAAAGAATCACATGAGCAAATACTAGGCTTGTTCAGAAAATTACTAGTAGATATTTTCTTTTTATAGTTGAATGAAAGCTGCAATGAAAGACATGATGGACAGGAAATCAGCAAATACGAGTATGTGTATTAATTTTCTAGAACTACTACAACAAAGAACACAGACTAGGTGGCTTAAACAACAGAAATGTATTATCTCACAGTTCTGGAGGCTACAGGTCAAGTCCAAACTCAAAGTACTGCCCAAGCTGGTTTCTTCTGAGGACTGTGAAGGAAAGGTATGTTCTAGGCCTCTTTCCTTGTATTGTAGAAGACCATCATTTTCCTGTCTCTCTTCGTATTCTTTTCTCTCTGTCAATATTTTTTGTGCCCAAATTTTGGACCTAACTTAATTATCTCACTTTATCTTGATTACTTTTGTAAAGACACTAGCCCCAAATAAGGTTACATTCAGAGGGACTGATGGTTAGTACTTCAGCATACAAATTTGTGGGGAGGGGACACAATTCAATCCATAATAGTGAGTCAAAGTGCTTTTGTGAAGTATAGAGAATTGAAAATAATCAAGCATTCACATTATTAAATATTTCACTGGATGATTACAGGGACCAAGAGGGATTATATAGGAATACATGATTTCTGGAAGTTATATTCTTAGACACTCATATGACAGTTTTTTCAGAGGTAAAGAGTGGTATTGTTTAGAAGATGCCTAATAAGCCATCAGGTAGAAAGGAAACTTTGGAGTTCACATCTAAATTTCAAGCAAAAATAAAAAGAATCATATTAATAAAGGACAGTAGAAAAGGAAAATTCACATGTGAATAGTATGTGAGAGGAGACCAGGATCAGAAGGTTAAAAGATGTGAAGATATAGGTCTAATGAGGACATTCTTGTAGTAGATTTTAACATGTATCAAAATGATTTATACTGAGGCACTTTTAGATAGAGCCAAATAATGCTCAAAATCACATTTTAATTTTTTTCATGATGGCTGAATTATGGAGTGATAAGTGAAGGTGCAAATTAGCTGAAAAGTCCTATAATGATGTTCAATATTATAGGATAAAAAGTGAAGGCCCTCATCATGGGCCATGGAGATATGCTCAAAAATCAAAATATTTGCTAATTTCTCTTGAAAGTATCTTCATACAATGTTATATCAACAAAGAATTATCATTGATATCTTTTGTGTTACCATATTTTTCCATATAAAATATACATTTCAATATATAGTAAAATGTGGTCAAGTCGTTTATAACTGCCAATTAAAACTCCCTGTTTCACATTTTTGTTTTGAAGACACATATTGTGTCATCTCACTTCCTTGAGTCTAGGTCTTTGCTTCAAATTTCTTCAGCTCTACATCCCTTTTTTTCTATTTTCTGAAACCTTCTACCACAGACCACTACTGCTGTCTATTACAACTCTTGCACATTCCTTAGTTTTCACTCTGCCTCTGCTCTGTTCTAAAACAATTCATCTCACTATTAATTTTTATTTATTTATTTTTATTTATAGACACTATGTCCATTTTTTGTGGCATGCTTGTAAAAGTAATTTGTGTTGTTTTTAGAAAGTATGGCATGACCCATAATAAAAAAAAAAAAAAGACTCTTCACTGTGCAGAGAAAATACAAATTGTAAGACTTCGTTCATTCAACAAATGTGTGCCCATCCCCTAGAGGCAACCACTTTTAACTGTTAATCTATTAATATTTCTACATTAAGTTTATATAGAGTTATTTTTAAATTAACAACTTCAGATTTTAACTAATCGGTCTCCTGATAAGGTAAAGATTTAGCTTATTTTCACCAATGCCTCTTTCTCCTCCCACTCCTTCTGAAACAATTTTTGTACTTTTTCATCTCTCATTTGGGAAACACTGTAATTTAAATAATACACATCTACACAGTCTTTTCATTCTTCAACTATCAACATTACCTTTCAAGTCTCAACTTTGGAGTGTGAAGATGATAATTTCTCTCTCTCTGCTAAAGCAACTACATTTAACTATATTTGCATTTACTTTTACATTTTCAGTATCTGTTTTGTTTTGTACTTGCTTAGTCTGTAGGTACACTGGAAGAGCTGAAAATCAATGTCTGTATTATTATAGCTGTTTAACATTTCAAAGCCAAGTATTGCAATTCATTTCCTTTGTTGTAGCATGTTTGTTTATTTTGTTCATTTCATTTTCATTTACTAATCACCTGCTAGTTTTGCATTCTCTGATATATTTTAAGGACCTTTCTTTTATCATTCTCTGAGAAATATGGATTGCAAATTTAAGTTGGGTAACACTGGAAACAAGACCAGTTAGGGAGTTGCTGCCCTGCAACAGCTGAAATATGAAGGGAGCTTAAATGACAATAGTAGCAGTAGGATCTGCTGAAATCCATCATTATTACGAGTAAAATAGCTGGAAGTACATGTTCTCTTACAGTGTATCAGTAGCATCGTTTTGCGTAGGAAGTATTGCGCAATATCATTATATTTTTTAATCATGCAAGTCCTAAGATGAGAGATCATAAAGCCACTCCAGGTCATAGAGATTTCCCAGGTGACAACTGTGGTAAACACACCAATACATATACACACACAAAGGCAATAGTCATTAGTAGTGGTATATCACACTTTTATTTTATTTTTAATAGCTGCACTACAATTTTTATTAGTTTTTGGATTAAGTTATAGGGATAAAAAATCCCTGAATTATAATGAAGTAAGTGGTTTTCATAATATGTATCCTTAATAGACAATATTAATCAGAATATATATGTGTTGAGGGGTTAGTGGTTAGTGCTTGTAAAGGATGACCTTGACATGGTTTGTGAGGCCTCCAAAGCAATTACTCTAGAAACTGAGATGGGAAAACAATGGCAAAAAACAGATAGAACTGCTTGAATTAGTCCAAATCACAGACATTGCTCAGTAGCATTAAATGACAGTTAACTTTTAATGAGGGACGACATGAGGTAATTAAATCTTGACATACAATTATGAAAGAAAATATCAGGTAACAATTTTGCTATGCAATACAAAGGGAGAAAAGACATTTTCTGAAAACTTGCCTGATGCTCTGTCATCTGAAACTATTCTTTATGAGTGCAGGGTGAAGGTCAAGGAGGTATCTCAACTCCATCAATCCTTTGGACAGTTACAAATGACCTTTCGCTTTCCATAAGACATTCAATATTCTGAATTGGAGGGATACATTTTTCTGTGTTTAGAAAATGGCAAAATTGAAACCGTTCCTATTGCAGGAGGCACACTTTTGTTGACTCTCTTGGACAGCCTGTTCATTCCCAAAGCTTGTTCAGGCTATGGTCTCATTTGCATTAACTATCTAATCTAGAGAAAAGTGTCAATTTTATATTGTGTATCTGAAGTTGTTTCACTTGCTGAATAATTTTTGCTCAATCTTTGAAAAAACCCAACGTTGGCCTAATAGAGAATGATAATACCTCTTTTAAAATACTTGAGTGAGTTTTAACTTTGGAGAAGTAGTCCATGAATTTTGCATTTACATTAGAAAGCTAGTAAAGGAGACAGAAACAAGATTTTATTCTTGAATTTTTTTCCTATGTGATGTTCTTAGAAGAAATTATTTTTGAGTAACAATTAAAATACATTTAAAAATTTCAGTTCAGAACCAAGACTCCTCTTGCTCTAATGAATTCAGAATTTTTTAAATACTTACTTTTTCTTAGTTTTCCATATAAAAGGTCACAGTAATCAAGCTGTCATCAACTTAGAAATATATAACCGTATAGCTACTGGCTAAAGTTACATTTATAGGTACCTTAAGATAACACAAGACTTATACTATACTTATGAATAAGTGCATTGTGACACATAATTACAGTTATGAGCATTAAAAATGCATGTGACACCAGTTCAAAGAGAAGACATTTTATTTTTCACTTATTTACTTAATTGTTCCTTTAATATAGAGGTATTGGTTCTTTTGTATCTGTTAGAGAGTGCTCTAGGCACTGGGAGGTACAGCCAGAGAATGAGAAAAAATACCCAGTTCTTGCTATTGTGGAGAGAAGAAGAAACATTTTTACTGGCTTCTGCCAATACGTAAATAATATCATTCCAAATACTGTTAAGTTTTTTGGGAAAGTAAAACAGAATAATGGATAGTTAATATGAAATTAGAGCAGAGGGTCACATTTTACACAGTGTGGTCAGAGAATCTTTGAATAAGGTGTATACTCTTGCCTGTGAGGCTATTAGAATTGAGAAATAAATATATGTCACTTATTGAGTAATTGATTGAGGTTTTGGTTACTGATTGCATTCTTCCCAAAGTCATTTCTCCAGCTGAACCATTCAGACTGAGTTTTACCTATTCTTATTATTTATTCTAAAAAAGAAAGGTAGTTTTGATCACTGACTAATCTTAAAGAAGATTATAGAATACATATAACTTGTTACATTTTTTTTTTGCAATACAACTGTAAAAAATTAATATTTTTCATGAGATAATTCTCTGAGTTTAATTATGGAAGAGGTTAACATAACAGATGGATATTTTCATTTTCTTAATGCCATATTTATGTTTTTTGTAAATTGCAAAATTAAGGATTATTTCTGAGAGGCAGGGACAATTTTTGTTAGCCAATAAACAGATACAGAGAACTAAAGACAACCCAAAGAGAATTGACAAAGGAAAAATAAAAATTTTAAAAAGTGATTGATGATGGTTGATATCACAAAAGGTTAAAAATAGTTCTGAAAATAAGTTTACTGTAGGATAAGTTCTGATTAGTTCCACTTTGAGTATGGTTGTTTTCATTTTATTTGACTAAAAGATTTTATAGAAAAAAGGATGCAGTACTGTTAACCTGTCTCATCTAATAGGAAACACTTAAGGTTTCAATGGAAAATTAAATCTAGTTAAGGAAAATAATAAAATTATTTTTAATAATTTATTTTTGTTTTGATAACATTTTAATAAGCATTTATTTTCATTATAAATTAATAATATTTTAATAAATGAAATTTATTTTTAATACATAAAAATAACTAAATTAAACCTTAGTTGTAGATGGGGGGCCTGGGTGGCTCAGTTGGTTAAGTTTCTGACTCTTGATTGTGGTTCAGGTTATGATCTCAGGGTTGTGAGATCTGTCTCCCCTTTGGTCTTGGTGCCCCGTGTTGGGCTCCATGCTTTGTGCAGAGTCTGCTTGGGATTCTCTCACTCTGCCCCTACCCCTGAGTCTATCTGTCTCTCACTCTCTCCCTCTCTCTCCCATATCTCTCTCTCTAAAAAATAAAAATTTTTAGGAAAAAATAGTTTATCTTTTTTACTTCAGAATTCCACTTACATAATCGATTTCCTTTCTACAAATAATGGTGTTGATTTTTGCACATTATAAAGTGAGATATAAAATATTCTATTGCCCAGTCAGACTCATGTGAATCATAGATCTTAACCACTATCAACCTTTTCCTAATAAGTTCAAGGAGAAAATCACAAGGCACAAGAAAAACAGAAGTGGTCTGGAATATCCAGTGCTTCTCCCCAGGTTCTATTCTGCTGCATTAGAATGCACTCCTACCCAGATGAAACTGCGATATCTTTAATAATGCATACAGCCACGTCATTTACTCAGACAGAGGCATCTTGGTTATGAAATCTCTCCATTTTATACTTAGTTTTAGATAGCTTATGTGACATTCTTTAGGGACCCATGCAAATTTATGCCACATGGATTTGTAGATTTCAGGTTTGCTTACCATCAGCAATCCCAGCCAAGCAGGTATGTACTGGTTTATAGACAAGGATTCACAGATAGGGTTCTCCTCTTAGCAAATTCCAAATTTTCTTTTACCAGGAGATCTTTTACCAAGAGATCATTTGCCTCTTTAGAAGATTTGACTGGGTCAAATTCTTTCTATCCTCCGGGCATCATCTTTACTTCCCCTTCAGTCAGGAAGAAAATATAAAACAGAGCTTCTGTTTAACCATTTATTTCCCATAAGCCGACTGCTACACTCATTTCAAATTATTCATTTCAAGTTCATATACTTTGGTAGAGGAACCACATTTAATGGGATAATGAGGAGTATTTCTACCAGCAAGCACCAATGATAAGGTGACAGAAGCTTTGTTTCTTCCTCTTTCTCATCAAGAGAAAACTCCAGTTTCATCTCCAAATCATAAGGATCATTGCCAATAAATAATTGTAATGAATTCATTGATATAATTCATAGAAACTATGGTTTCATTACTATTCCTATATATCCAGCATGAAATTAATGAAAAGTGATATGAAGAAAATAATTCCATCCAGTTGTTAACATTTCTGTGTAGTTGAATAGCGGCTAAGAGAAAGATTGTGTATTGGTTAAGGATCTATCTCTGCAGTCATACTGTCTGGATTAAATCTAGTTTTGCCCCTTAAACAATGTGATTTTGGAATAGTTATTCAATATCTACTTGCCTTCATTCCTCCAGCTACAAAATGAGGATTATAATTATACTTAGTAATAATATCACTGTAAGAATTTAATAATATATGTAAGGCCTTTAGAAGCAGCTATTGTCAAAAATAGCACAGTAGAGTAGGTAGTTTTCTGAGTAGTGATCATGCTATAAGACTTGTATTATTCAGGGGTGCCTAGGTGTCTCAGTCAGTTAAGCATCTGACTCTTGATGTCTGCTCAGGCCAGATCTCATGGTCATAGGATGGAGCCTGGTGTTGGGCTCCTTGTTCAGTGGGGATTCTGCTTGGGATTCTCTCTCCCTCTTCCTCCACCCTTCCCCCTGCTCACATGGGCTCTCTCTCTCTCTCTCTCTCACTAAAATAAATAAATAAATCTTCTGCATTATTCAGTTTCTTTATTTTAACAGACAATTATGGAGATGCAATTATACTCAGTTGACTATTCTCACATCATTTGCATGCTGTTGTTTATGCTTCTTAAATTTTTTTAATGTGGCTATTATGCTAAAGTATAGTTCTCATTAACAATAATGGGTTAATGACTCTAATATCATTAATTGAAACATAACACTAATGAAAATACGAATATAAACATCAAACTTAGTATTGTGAGCTTAAATAAGAGCAGATTCCAGTAAAACTATGGATTGTGAATTTTTTTTTAAAGATTTTATTTATTTATTTGATAGACAGAGATCACAAGTAGGCAGAGAGGCAGGCAGAGAGAGGAAGAAGCAGGCTCCCCGCTGAGCAGAGAGCCCGATGCAGGGCTCGATCCCAGGGTCCTGGGATCATGACCAGAGAAGTAGGCAGAGGCTTTAACCCACTGAGCCACCCAGGTGCCTCTGGATTGTGAATTTTTGTAACAATTTTACAATAAACATTTAGACTATAATTATTTTTCATAAGCAGTTGAAAGAGCCTAGAAGTACAAATAACAAATACAGAATTGGTATCAAAATGCTGTGTTTTAACAAACTAATAATTTGTTTACTCCAGGGTTCAGTGTGTTTTTATCATAAAATGTTAATTAATTGAATCTTCACCTTCAAAGTACACTTCCTAGTAATGTGATTGAGCATCCCAGAATACTTCCAAAATAATGCTTTCTTACATGAGAGAGACATTATCCAAAAAGGTAAAGAAGAGAACAAGGGGCACCTGGGTGGCTCAGTGGGTTAAAGCCTCTGCCTTCGGCTCAGGTCATGATCCCAGGGTCCTGGGAAGGAGCCCAGCATCGCATCGGGCTCTCTGCTCAGCGGGGAGCTTGCTTCCCTTCCTTTCTCGCTGCCTGCCTCTCTGCCTACTTGTGATCTCTGTCTGTCAAATAAATAAATAAAAATCTTTAAAAAAAAAAAGAAGAAGAAGAAGAAGAAGAGAACAAAACAATAGCAACATCATTCAAAGTTACATTCTTGGAGCAAAAGAAGATATATAATAATTCTGAGAAGCTCACACAGTGTCAAGTGAATGGGAAACATGCCCATAGAATAAAGTGTACTGGTTACTGGCAAAATCCCTTCACCAAGTAACATTGCTCTACAGTGTATAACATCAGTGGCACAAAGAGTAGAAGAGAATTGCCTGTGGAGTGGAGGGGGTGGCAGATCCACACAAGGGGTATGACTCCACTGTTATAAAAAGTATGATCCTTTCCCTTAGCGATTTGCCAAAATTTATGGGAGAAAAATGTAAGAAAGTGACATTTTGTTCCTTTTCAACTGAAAAGTCCTGGTCTAAGAGGTTGTTGTTGTTGTTGTGTGTGTGTGTGTGTGTGTGTTTAATTTCGGTGTGTCTAATTTAGGTACTACTGTTTAACTTTGGAGTCATGATGCTGACCAGGAAAGGCACTTGAATCAGTTCAGTGGAGTGGCAACCACTGAAAACATCTGCCCAATGAAATCTTTAAATTGTCCTCCACACAGAATATTTGGAAGGTACCAATAAAGCTTTTTAGTGTGGTTTTAAGAATTAAAGAAATAGCAAAATTAATATACTAGAAATGGAACAAATTTCAGTCACAGCTAAGAAGAGAGTATTTTTTTAGCTTCCAGAAAGTTCAAGAGTTTGCTTTTCCATTCTGAAGTACGCATCTTGTGAAAAAATCCTCATGCTAGTCAGTAAAATGGATAAAATATCAACATTTCGTTCTGACACTGACATTGTCAGGAAATTCCATTTCTGTATTATATCCAAGTGGCACAGCCCAGTAATAAATAAAAAATACAGTATCTATCACTCCAGGGTCAATATATTATATTTTTAATGTTCACAGTTACATTTAGCATTTTATTTTTTAAATTTTATTACATTTTAGCATTTTAAGGAGATAAGCAAGTAACTTGATCAACTCTTCCAAAAAGTTAATTTTATTTTTCAATCTCTGGAGGAAAAAAATGAACATATAGTGCATATATATATATATGGTTAATTGCTACTAGCAAATTGCTACACACCTAACCCTTGTAACACGCACTTATATCTCAGTTTCTGTGAATCAAGAGTCCAGGTAAATCTTAGCTGGGTTTTCTGCTTTAAGTTCTCAAAAGGCTACAATCAAAGGGTTAGCCAGGCTGTATTTCCTATCTGGAGGCTTGACAGGGGAAGAATTTGTTTCTTTTAAGTTTCAATTATTCAGGTTGTTGATGGAATTTATTTTCTTGTAGCTGGATGATTGAAGTTCTGGCTAAGTATAACATGAACCAAGATGACTGCTTACAGTCTTTAAAAATAATCTATACTTTTAGAACAGTTTTACATTTACAGAAAAATTGAGAGGAAGATACAGAGATTTCCATTATACCATTTGCCTCCACACAGGAATATCCTTCACCATTAACATTCCCCACCAGAGCGGTGCATTTGGAATAATTGATGAACCTACAGTGACGCATTATAATCACCCAAAGTCAACAGTTTACATTAGGAGTTCAGTTGGTGTAAGTTCCCTGGGTTTGGACAAATGTATAATGACAGGTATCAATCATTATGTTATACAGAGAATTTTCACTGCTCTGAAAATTCTCTGAGCTCTTTCTGTTCATCCTTCCCCCTTTCTGCTCCCAACACCTAACAACCACTGATTTTTTTTTTTTTTTACTGTCTTTATAGTTTTGCCTTTTCCAGAATATCATTAGTTGGAATTATATAATATGTTGCCTTTTTGGATTGACTTCTTTCACTTAGTGATAAGCATTTAAGGCTCCTTCATGTCTTTTTGGGACTTGATGGCTCGTTTCATTTCAGTGCTAAGATAATATTCCGTAGTCTGAAATTATCAGTTTATTTAACCATTCACCTATTGAAGGATACCTTGGTTGCTTTAAGTTGCGACACTTATAAATAAAGCTGTTATAAACATCTGTGTGTAGGTTTCGTGTGGACGTAAGTTTTTAACTAGCTTGGGTAAATAACGAGTAGAATGATTGCTGGAGTATATGGTAAGAGTATGTTTAGTTTTGTAAGAAACTGTCAAACTGTCTTCCAAAGAAGCTGTATCATTTTGCATTCCCACCAACAATGAATGAGAATTACTGTTGCTCTACATCCTTGGGAACATTTGGTATTGTCAGTGTTCCAGATATTAGCCATTTTAATAGGTATAGTGGTATCTGGTTGCTTTAATTTGCATTTCCCTGATGATATAGGATATAGAGTATTTTTTCACATGGTAATTTGTGATCCGCATATCTTCTTTGGGGAAGTGTCTGTTAAGGTTTTGCCCATTTACTGATAGGATTGTTTGTTTTCTTAGTGTTGAGTTTGTGTGTGTGTGTGTTTTGGATAACAGTTTTTTATTAAATGTGTCTTGTAAATATTTCTCCCAATTTGTGGCTTCTCTTCTCATTCTCTTGACATTGTTTTTCATAGAACAAAAGTTTTTAATTTTATGATTTATGTTTTTTAGAGGTTTTTTAATTTTGATGAGGTCCAGCTTATCCATTATTTCCTTCGTGAATTATGCATTTGGTATTTGCCATAGACACAATGATTTTTAGTATTGTATTTAAAAAGACATCACCTTTCCTGAGATCATGTAGGCTCTCTCCTATGTTATCCTCCAGGGGTTTTATAGTTTTGCATTTTGCATTAGGATTTTGACCCATTTTAAGTAAATTTTTGTAAAGGGTGTAATATCTGTGCCTATATTCATATTTTTGCATGTGGATTTCCAGTTGTTTCAGCACCATTTGTTGAAAAGACTATCTTTACTCCGTTGTATTGCCTTTGCTCCTTTGTCAAAGATCAGTTTTCTCTATTTATGGGGATCTATTTCTTGGCTCTGTTTTCTGTTCCCTTGAACTATTTGTCTATGTTTTATCAATACCAGGCTGTCTTTATTACTATAGATTTATAGTAAGTCTTTTTTTTTTTAAGATTTTATTTATTTATTTGACAGAGAGAGAAAGATCACAAGTAGGCAGAGAGGCAGGCAGAGATGGGGGGAAGCAGGCATCCTGATGAGCAGAGAGCCCGATGCGGGACTCAATCCCAGGACCCTGAGATCATGACCTGAGCCGAAGGCAGAGGCTTAACCCACTGAGCCACCCAGGCGTCCCAGATTTATAGTAAGTCTTAAAGTCAGGTAATGTCTGCCCTCCATTCCACCCCGCTCCAATATTTTGCTGGCTATTCTGGATCTTTTGCCTCTCAACATAAACTGTAGAATCTAATCAGTGATGTCTACAAAATAACTTGCTGGGATTATGGTTGAGATTACACTGAATCTATAGATCAAATTGGAAAGAACTGATCTCTTGAAAATATTGAATCTTCCTATCCAAGAACACGGAATATCTCTCATTTCTTTAGTTCTTTGATTTCTTTCTCCATAGTTTTGTACTTTTCCTCATATAGATCTTATACATTTTTTTTAGGTTTCTATCTAAGTGTTTCATTTGGAGGGGTACTAATATGAAAAGTATTATGTTTTTAATTTCAAATTCCATGGGTTCATCACTTGTTTTTAGGGAAGTTTTGACTTTTGTATTTTTTTAAATTATTTTTTAACATATTTTATTTAAGTTCAATGAATTAGCAAGAAATATATTACTGGTTTCAGAGGTGCAGGCCTATGATTCATCAGTCTTACATAATACTCAGTGCTCATTACATCACATGCCCTCCTTAATGTCCATCACTCAGTTTCCCCATTCCTCCACCCCCCCCTTCCAGCAGCCTTCAGTTTGTTTTCCATGTTAAGAGTCTCTTGTGGTTTGTCTCCCTCTCTGGTTTCATCTTGTTTATTTCTTCTTCCCTTCCCCTATGATCCTCTGTTTTATTTCTTAAATTCTACATATCTGTGAGATCATATGGTAATTGTCTTTCTCTAACTGACTTATTTCACTTAGCATAATACCCTCTAGTTCCATCCATGTTATTTCAAATGGCACGGTTTCTTTTTTTGATGGCTATGTAATATTCCGTGGTGTGTGCATGTTTATGTGTGTGTATATCCCACATCTTCTTTATCCATTAGTCTGTCGATGGACATTTGGGCTCTTTCCATAGTTTGGCTATTGTAGACATTGCTGCTATAAACATTGGGTTGCATGTGCCCCTTTGGATCACTACATTTGTATCTTTGGGGTAAATACTCAGTAGTGCAATTCCTGGGTCATAGGGTAACTCTCTTTTCAGCTTTTTGAGGAATCACCATATAGTTTTCCATAGTGGCTGCACCAGCTTGCATTCCCACCAACAGTGTAGGAGGGTTCCCCTTTCTCCGAATCCTCGCCAACATCTGTCGTTCCCTGACTTCTTAATTTTAGCCATTCTGACTGGTGTGAGGTGGTGCCTCATCGTGGTTTTGATTTGTATTTCCCTGATGCCGAGTGATGTGGAGCATTTAGTACTTATTCTAAAACTCAAAATCACATGTCCTGTCACTCTCGTTCTGAAGAATGTCAACAAATGTCAACATCTTGAATAGAATGTTTAAAATTCGTAGCATGACATATATGATACTTTATGACTTACGTTATTCTACCTCTTCAGACTTTATTCTTTTTCTGTTCCCCACCCAGTAAGTGATAATGGTTAGCTGTCTTCTTTTTTCCCTTTTTCCCCTTTCTGAGCATGCTGAGCATTCTGAGTCAAATGCATTGCTATGGATATGGGATCTACTGTTCTTCTTTGTGCCTTTGTACGTAGTTTCCTGGATCCGTTGAAATGTTGGTATATTACAAAGCTTCTGGGCCAGAATTTCTTAAATAAGTTACTTACATTAGAATACAAATGATATACTCTTCAAAGTATATTACCTTCCCAAGCTATCTCAGCCATCATTGATATTAGGTCTCTGGGTATTTTTAGTTTTTATTCAGGGTGATGTTTACTACCCACAATGTTCTAACCTAAAATTTCAGCACTTTATACAATGTATAGAGTTGCTGATGCACATAAGGCTAGATTCAGTAGTAATAATAAAGTATACTAAGCATTTTTTCACTCACTTGCAGAGAATATTTAAGTGTATTTACAAAATATTTGTAATACATGGAAAACAAAAAATTTATATGTTGTCTAATATGTGACTATAAAAAATTAGTGCCATCCTTTTGGTACATTTCATTTGATTCATATGTCACTGAAAAGAATCAGGTCTTACAAAGACGTATAAATTCTGGGAGAAATAAAAACTATTTTGCCAAGTGATCTCTAGCTATACCTCATATTACCAAAAATTGTGTACTTTTTAAATTTTTATACATTCACCTTTGTATATCAATGCCTGAGAGAATGCCTAATGCATAGTAGGCAATATATAAATGTGAATAACATTCATAAATAAATGAATAATGAATAAGTCAAGTTTTGAAAAACATAATGTCTCAAGCCTCCTTTTGAGGCTTTTATTCTCTACATCATCAAAGTGGATCCAGCTTTTAGTGATATTCAGCAAATCATGTTCTGATTAAATCTTCAGTGATTTAGCTTCTGTTGATTGTAGTCTTTACATTTGAGTTAATGCATTCAAATAAACTTGGCCTATTTTTTATAAAGAGGTTTTATATTAGAAGTTGTCAATCGAGTCTTGATGAATAAACTATGGATATCATTCCCCTTATTTGAAGTTTCTTCTGGAATAAATATTTATATCAGACTTGGTTAGATTCAGAGACACCATTAGTGAATAAGTGGGAGTTGTTTTTGTTTAAAACATATCACTGTGTTTTTCGGATATGTCAGACAATGTGCTAATTATTTTGCCTATATTACTTCTTTAAATTAGTACAACATCCTCAGGAAGAAGAAAAAATCTCTTCATGGCTGTGGAAACTGAGGCCTGGAGTTGTTAAATAAACAATATGTAGTTAGAGGTTGATGGATAGCAGATAGGATTTGAACCCAGGGAATCTCTCTTTAGAAGTGATGCTTTAAAGTATTACACTTTGTTTCCTCCCTCAGAGACGATACTTTATATTATTTTCCAAAGTAAATATAGACCCTATCATAGTATCTGACACAGATAAGGTGTTCACATAATTTGTTGGAACAAGATGCTTAATCTAAGGTGAAGTCTGTTATAATAGCAAATACCAAGAATACAAACTCATTTTTCACAGTAGGAATGATATAGAAATTCTCTACTGAAAGACTTCAGATATTCTTTATAGCATCTTATAGATGTACAAAATTCATTTAATTGAAAGGAAAAATGGAATTGGATTATTATTATGAAATTTTTAAGTCTAATGCCACCTAGATGATTTCTGAGATATTCAAATTTAAATATATGAAAAGTATTTTTTAAAATATATACTGCTATTATTTGGGAAAGTAATACAGATCTTTTACCCTCTAAGTAGATTTCAAAGGTCGTATGTGTGTGTGTGTGTGCGTGTGTGTGTGTGTCCTCCAGGGTGAGAAATTCTGCTTCCAAATGTCAATTTTCTAGTTTGCTCTTTATCTTTTTCATTAAAAATATTATTGATGTAATTAACACATACTGCTATGTTAGTTTCAGGTACACAATATAATGATTCAGCAATTCTTTATTCAGTGCTCATCTGGATAAATGTATTTGTAATCCCCTTTGCTATTTCACTCACTTTGACACCCACCTCCCTCTGGCAACCACCAGTTTATTCTCTGTATTTAAGAGTTTGTTTTTTGTTTGTCTTTTTCCTTTGTTTGTATGTTAATTTTTCTTAAATTCCAAATATTAGTGAAATCATTATAGTATTTCTTTTTCTCTGACTTATTTCAATTAATATTATACCCTCTAGCATGTTGTTGCAAATGGCAAGATCTCATTCTTTTTTATGGCTGAACAATATGCCATTGTCTATCTATACGACATATTGATCCATTCTTCTATGGGTAAACAGGGGTTGCTTCAATATGTTGGCTATTGTAAATAATGTTGCAATAAACATACAGGTGCATATTTTTTGAATTGGTGTTTAAAATTTATTTTTAGTGTTAAAATATTTATCATTGCACATTTTACATAATCTATGCCAAATTCATACGATTCAAATTCTACATATCATCTGTAAAATTTGTATCAGTCATTGACCTCATTTAAAGAAAACAAAAGCTCTTAAAGGTAATCTAAACATTTTAACGTTCATTTTTACTTACTTTATTTAACAAATTCAATATACACATTATAACAATCTTAAATTATCACACCTTTTTCTGTCTAAAAATTATCTCTTCTTTTCAATGAAGTCTTCATTTTTATATTCTATCTCTAATGGTCCTAGCATTTTTCCCACAAATATGTGAAGCTCTTACATTCTCTGTTTTACCTTCTTTCCACAGGTCATTTCAAACTCAAGTTATTACAATTACAGGCTTCATTTTGAATGTTCTAATTCCCATTTGCAATATGCCTACAAAGGTGTTTGAACTAACATAGACAATTACTTACTCTTCCCCCAATTTTTTCCAGGACATGGAATGCCAATCTTTAGTCATCATATACCTTCAAGTACAGCATTCATAAAATTTATTTTTTGAGTATATAGATATTTATACATTTATAGAATAAATATATCCTTCTTGCAGCATGCAAGTTTGCTCCAGTTTTGTACATATTTCAAATATTTATCCCAGTAATACCATATATCTTTTTAGATCACACAGTTATTTTATATAAGGGGCTAAAGACACTCAACTTTTATTTATTTATTTTTTTAAGATTTTATTTGTTTATTTGACAGAGAGATATCACAAGTAGGCAGAGAGACAGGCAGAGAGAGAGAGGAGGAAGCAGGCTCCCTGTCGAGCAGAGAGCCCGACGCGGAGCTCGATCCCAGGACTCTGGGATCATGACCTGAGCGGAAGGCAGCGGCTTTAACCCACTGAGCCACCCAGGCGCCCAGAAAGTACAAAACTATTTTTAAATTATTGCACTTTTCTTTTTTTTTTATTGATGAAAAAAGCTTTAAAAATTTCATTGTCCTCAGCATCAATACGATAGACGTGTTTTCTTATCTGTTGCCTGCAGAAAGCTCAGGATATAAGAGTAAATAGAGGGGCCGATAGTGCGTGATACTGTACAAAGTTTGCATTCTACTTCTTAGTTTGTGAAAATTCATATCCTACTTTGCGCAGGGAGGTAAGGTTAGTGTAAACTTAGTGAATTGGTGAGCCAATGATGGAATGGACTAGTGAGTGGTCAGTGAGGCCTATGAAGTTGTGAAGGTAGTTAAGAGAATGTTTCTGAGACACGCTTCATTTCTCAAACCAGGTGTCCCATGAATATAGAGAACTGGATCTGATTGTACAATAATTCAATTCTGTAGTGAGAAAATTGTTCACCAAAGTGAAGTGAATTATCTCTTTCCAAAATGCAAAAAGTTTCCAGTGCACTAATGTACTGGAAGTGATTATTTACCAAAAGTCATTCTGATCCTTTGAAGTTAATCCAATTCACATGGTTAAACTGTATATAACTAGTGACTATTTACATTGGGTAATACCATCTTTTCATGTTAAATTTATATTTAAAATATTTGTGTTAGAGGATTTTGGTAGCTGCTGTTTTACAACCACTGAATGTATGCATAGTAAGAAATGAAAAATGTTAATAATTAGGTAAGCTTTATCTCTTAATACTTTCAAAATGAAATTTTACACCAGACTTTAAAAGTTAATAATTGCTATTCTGGCAGAAATAAAAGAAACAGAAAAGCATAAAAATGAAAAAGATCTTCCATGGAAAATATCTGGTTACTTGTTCCTCTATAAAATTTGCTAGTTGGGAGTGTTGATTGTGTTAATGGAGAGAGCAATTTTAAGCTGTAATCAGGATTAAGCCTCCATAAGACTCTTCATTTTTCTTTTCCATTTGATGACAATTTTCTGTAATTAATATCAGTCCTTTTTTACATACACCAATTGCCTTGATATTACAAATAGAACATTGTGCCATAGCTTTAGGTAAGGAGTAAATTAAGAACAGATGAATTCTTAATAATAGTCTTCTCTCACAAAACGTTCATGATTATAAAATAATATGAGTAAATAATTGTTGAGGATGTGAAAATATACAGGAAAAAAACTCATCTTAAAATATTTGAGTTTTCTGAAATTCCATTACTTTAAGTTGGTCTGGGCCTGTGCATTTGCATGGAAATGCCCAAAAATCTAAAAAAAATGCATTGCAATATGGAAGAATTAAGCACTTGTCCATTTACAGATGAATATATATATGTATAAATATCCTTAATATTGGAAATAAGATTAAAATAAACATTCAAAATCAACTGAATTTTAATTTTTAAATGGGTTGTTAGTCATGAACATGTAAAATTATCTCTAGTTTATACAAGGACACTGAGCTACACAATAGGAAATTTTGAGGATTTTTTTCTGTTACAGGAAACAAAAAAAAAATTAAACATATATCAAAATATTGTTAATGGTTTTGTCCTATCAGAACATTTTTTTAAAAATTTTATTTATTTATTTGAGAGAGAGAGTGTGAGAGTGGAGAGGTCAGAGGAAGAGCAGACTCCCCACCAAGCAAGGAGCCTGAAGTGGGACTCGATCCCAGGACTCCAGAATCATGACCTGAGCCGAAGGCAGTTGCTCAACCAACTGAGCCACCCAGGCACCCCCTATCAGAACATTTTTAAAAATGTATATTACTCATATTGATTGATTTTTCTGTTACTCATTAAAATTCTCTATTTCTGTGTGTGTGTGTATATATATATATACATATATATATGTATATATATATATATATAAATATATTCAAAATAAAACTTTAGGGATCTCTCATATTTTGAGAATTTACTTTGACAATTTTTATAGGCACAAAAGAATAGAAATACAAGGGGCACCTGGGTGGCTCAGTGGGTTAAAGCCTCTGCCTTCAGCTTAGGTCATGATCCCAGGTCCTGGGATCGAGCCCCGCATCAGGCTCTCTGCTTAGCAGGGAGCCTGCTTCCTCCTCTCTCTTGCTCTCTGCCTGCCTCTATGCCTACTTTTGATCTCTGTCGGTCAAATAAATAAATAAAAATAAAATCTTAAAAAAAAAAAAGAATAGAAATACAAGTTTTAAATTAAACAACTATTTTTTATCTCAAATCAAATAATTAATGATTCTAAAGTCTTCAAATAGATCTAAATGGTTTTTCATACTGGAAAACATAAGTCTAGCCTTTAGTGAATAAATGGAATTAAAGTTATTAACAAATTAACTATAACTAAAATAAAACAAAATAATACAAACAAAAGGATGCATGACATTAATATGAAAAAAATATATAATTCTAATTAATATCCAAAATATAAATATTTTGTTTCTCAATTTTCTTTCAGTAAAAGGGGGATATTAATCTTGATTATTGATTCAGTCAACATCATACGCATTACTAAAAAAGTTATAAATTAGGGCAATAACCTTGCAATTCAAAGAAGTACCACATGGAACTACAGAATGGAGTGATAAAATTCGTAATGGAGGTGATGGTCTTCCAGAAAATTCAACTTTTCCTATTGTATGTTAATATGAAATAAAGCTATTTCTTTTAGAAGAGGAAAAAAAAATCACTTTTAAAAATGAAGCCTTCATTTAAAAACAAAATCTTCCCTCCATACACACAACAACTTAATTGTTTTCACACTTAAAATTTAATGATCCCTAAAACATGGCTTATTATTATGTTCATTAAATAAGAATGATCACCATAGGAACAAAGGTGTGACCAGGTTACTTCATCATGTTCCCAAATAAATGTTACCTTGTATAATAACAAATCTTTAGAAGATGAACATTCAGAAGAAAACAAGTAAATATTTTATTAACCAAAGTTATATAATCCTTTGGATGTGACAATGATGATTCATTAGTTAAATTTCTTTTTTTTTTTAATTTATTTTATGCTGTGAACTGGTCTTGAGCAAAACTTGCTAAGACTATAGTTTGAAATTTTGTTTTACCAACATTGTGAAAACCCTGCCAAGCTTTTTGTTTAAAGTAAAAAGTGATTGTAAGTTTTTGTTTTTTGAATCCCTGAGGGACTACAAAAGGAAAAAAAAAAAAAAACCTAAACCTTTAAAGCTTATAAAGAGTTGAAAGTTATGTAGGATTTATATTTAGAGGAGACTCAGTTGAACAGTTTCAGGTTACTGCACGAGCTTAGTAGAATAACAAAATATTGCTACTGCAGAAATAAGTTACTCTGTCACTTGGGACCACCAGGAGAATCTACTTACATTTGAAAGAATATCAAAGAAACAAAACCCAGAGTTGAAGCACAAACTGAACAAAAATAAATAAATAAATAAATTGCTTCACGAAAAAGAAATAAATAGATGAGAGGAAATAATTTAACTACCATGTTTTTACAATAAATACATACATGAAATGAAATATTTGTATAAAGTTCACAAAATGTTTTTGTTTTTTTTTCAGTTCAAATAAAGCCTATTTTAAGCAGAGAAACACAGTATGGAATAAGCAAAATACCGGGGTTGAATTCCAACGCCTTTAAAAAAAATTAGGTGGTATTTAGTAAGCTTTTAAAAGCATCAAGTGTACTCATTATTAGATGCAAAGCTTTGTTGAATAAATGTTAAACCTGCTGTATAAATCAAGTATGAATAAAATGTTGTACATTCAGTTATACATTACCCTTTAAAAATAATTTCAAAGCACAACATTTAAATTTTAAGGCTTTACATTTGAAGTTCTGAAGTAGAACCAAAGATCATAAAGGTCACATGTCCAACTTATTAATTTCTCAGTTCTTTTAAAAATCAAAGTGCACTTCCAGTGACCATGGGCTTTATTACTGAGTAAATGCTGTTTCAGTTTTGTGTACTGATACACTCATGTTTCATGAAAGAAATATTTACATTTCCATGTTTATGTATTTATGGAGGAAGATTTCTGAATTAAGACAAACATTTCAAAGGCAATTGGAGTTAATAAAGGTGTTTGAGTGATCATTCATATGAAGCCATGCATATTTTGTCTTAACATTATCACTTCTCTTTTGAGATAACATTTTGACCTTTGCATTCTGTTCTGTAACTACATTTTCAATAATCATTTTAGAGATTACTTACAAGTTTAACCAATTTCAGTATCCACAATTAGTCCTTTTCCATTCATTAGTTCTTTATTTTCTTATTATGACAATTGAGTAAGTGTATTAGTTTGCTAGGAATACTTTAACAAAATACCACAAACTGGGAGTCTAAAGGAATGGAAATTATTGCTTTATAGTTCTGGAGGCAAGGAGTTTGAGATCAAGGTGCTGGCCAGGCTGGTTCTTTCTGAGAGCTGTAACAGACTGGTTTTGTGTCTCTCTTCCCAACTTCTGGTTATCTGCTGGCACTCGTATTCTTTGGTTTCTGATGTATTCCTCCAGTCTCTGCCTTCATCTTCACATGGTATTCTCCCTACATGTGTGTTTTATGTCCGAATTTCCCCTTTTCATAAGGACCCCAGTCATATCAGATTAGGGGTCTGCACTAGCTCACTATGACCTCGTCTTAATTAACTAGATCTGCGATTATCCCATTTCTAAATAAGATCATATTCTCAGGTACTGGAGGTTAGGACTTCAACGTATAAATTTTGAGGGTGATGTAATTCATATTCACATCTGATAAGTATATTTTTAATTAAAAAAACTATTGGTGAGGTAGTATGGGTAATATGTCCTTTCTAGTCTTTTCCCAGCTGAGAATGATTTTTAGCTCTTTCATATACAGAAAGCAATTATTCTGGTTATAAAGTTTTTGAAACATTCTTTGGACATGAAAACATCAGGAAGGTATTCTCATAATGATCCGGTTTTGAAGCCATACTGGTGGTATGCACTTTATGGACATTTTTTTCTTTTCTTGCCCATTATTTCTGGACTTTTTTTTTTTATCATAGACATTATTTTTTAAATAAGTTACCTGTCAAACAGTAAACAAATTTAATTTCCAAAACCTGATGGCATCAGTTAGGGTGTTGGTCTTGCTATTGAAACAAATAGCCATAAACATTATAAAAGTTTACTGCTCATTTATATTATTTGATTTTATTCATGTAGAAGTTCCCTTGTTAATAAGGCTTTTCTCCGTGAAGTCTCTGGGGGCCAAGACTTGATCTACCTTGTTGCTCATCATCCTCAATATCTAACTTCCATCTTGTGGTCTGAAATGCTTATTCCAGTTTTTGTCATTTTATCCCTATTCCAACTATAGAAAGAAGAAATAGAAAGACATGGTTATTGGTGTTAAGGACAGTGACTAGTAACTTCTGTTCCATAGAATATGGGCATATGTTCCATATTCTATGGAACAGAAGTTAAACACATAGCCACACTTAGCTGCAAGTAATCTTGAGAAATACAGTCTCTCTATGAGGAACCATGTGCTCAACTAACATTTTTTTTTCTATTAATATAGAAGAAAAAGCATAGATATTAGGGAGAAATAGTAGGTTCTGCTACAGTCTACACTTTACTTCTCTTAAATATCCATTTGCAACCTTTTTTTATGCACTGAAAACACTTGCGTCTCCCACAGGGAGTCAGCATCAATGTCCTATCCAGTTACTGTGTCTTACTCGAAGACTAGAATCTCTGGAAAATATGCATTCCAGCCTGTTAGGTCTGAATTTGCTTTATCATGGGCCAGGAACCTCTAAACTAAAAGAAAAATTATCTGTCTTCCTCTCCTGCTTCCTTACCCACCTCCAACACACAAACCCAATATATAATAGAATAAGAACATACCAACAAGAAAACTTTCAGAGCTATAGCAAAAAGAGGCCTAAGAGGCCTCAGATGCTCCATGCATATTGGGAGGCTGCCCTCATGCAAAGTGCAATTTCTCTGTTGGAAAGGTGGTGGGTCAGTTACAAAGAGTAATGGTTTCCATGTTAACAAAGCAGATGTGCATCTTGTTCCTGATGTCTACCCCTGCAAGATCTTCAGGAGGTCATTGAGGGTAACTCTTACATTTGATCCTGCTCCATCTGCCCCATGCAGATGCTGGCCACCTCCATCATGTTCCTGTCTGCAATGCAATGAGCAGAATCCTTCTCCTTGTGGCAATTTCTCAAGACCTCTTTGACCACATTTTCATATTTTTTCCAGGGTCATGTGGACATTGCATACATGTAAAACAGAAATCTCATCTTTTCTTTCTAGCATAGCTATATCTGCTCTTTCTCCTTGGTTGTGTGGATGGGTCAGAAGGATGACATGGTGGGTCAGGAAGTGCTCAGAGTTGATTTTGTAGGCCAGGCAGATAGACCCTTTGCCAAGGTTCCTGTTGCTAAATAAGGCATGGTGGATTCGGAATCCCATATGATTGAGTTCCAGGTCAGGGACTTTATTAAGGTCCTCCTTAGGAATAGTGGGCTGGTCTCCACTGAGCTGCTTAAACCTCTACTTGAGCCACTGGATCTGGTCTTCTGAGAAGCCTTATTGCCCACAATCTCACTCACTCCCTCAGACTCAGAGTGGGCAGCAGCCATGGTGCCCTATGGAAGGGATCATGAGGAATGCATTGCTTGTAGGGCCTGGGATGGCATTGGCTCTGCAGAAGCTGATCAGACTTGGGGTCCAACATGGTATGGACTCTAGGGCCAGATCTGAGCTCAGGTCAAGTGTTTAGGCAAGAAAAATAAATACGTAATCCAAATCAGAAAGGAAAAAGTAAAACTATCACTATTTGCAGATGACATGATATTTCATATATGAAGCCCTAAAAATTCCACCATAAAACTTATTAACTTTATTATTTTTATTATTTTATTTTATTAGTTTTATTAAACTAATTAAATTATTAAACTAATTAAACTAGTTTTATTAAACTGTTAGAACTAATAAATTTAGTAAAGTTGTATGATGCAAAATCAATACAAAAATATTTTGTGCTTCTGCAGTACTAATAATGAACTATCAGAGAGATAAATTTAAAAAAAAAAAACAGTTTGTTTAAACTCTATCAAAAAGTGTAAAAGACCTAGGAACAAACTTAACCAAGGAAGCAAAAGACTTGTGCACTGAAAATTCTGAGACACTGATGGAAGACATCGGAAAAGATAAAAATCAATGGAAAGATATTCTATGCTCCTGGATTAGAAAAATTAACATTATTAAATTAGTATTAAAATATCTATATGACCCAAAATGATCTACAGATTCAGTGCAACCTGTCTCAAAATTCTAAGGGCACTTCTTGTATAGAAATAGAGCAAACAATCCTAAAAATTGTATGGCACTACAATAAAACCTGTAAAGTCAAAGCAATCTTGAAAAAGAACAAAGCTGAAGGCATCACACTTCCTAATTTCAAACTATAATAAAATGCTATAGTGATCAAAACAGTATGGTACTGGAGTAAAAACAGGCATGGAGATCAATGGAAAAGAATAGAAAGCTAAGAGATAAACCTACTTATGCGTGGTCAATTAATTTAGAGTAAAGGAGCCAAGAACACACAATGGGGAAAGGAAATTCTCTTCAACAAATAGTGTTGGGGAAATCTGGACAGCCATATGCAAAGCAATGAAATGGAATTGCCATCTTATGCCATAAAAAAATTACCTGGAGTAAGATTAAAGACTTGAACCTGAGGCCAGAAACCATAAAACTTCTACAAGAAAACATAGATGGTAAGCTCCTTGAAATCATCTTGGCAATGATTTTTTGGATTTGTTACAAAAGCAAGACAACAAAAGCAAAAATAAACAAGTGAGACTATACCAAACTGAAAAGCCTCTGCATGGCAAAGGAAATCAACAAAATAAAAGACAATCTAAAGAATGAGAAAATATTTATAAATCATCTATCTGATAAGGGATTAATGTTTAAAATCTATAATGAACCCATATGACTCAATAGCAAAAAAGAAAAACCCCAAATAATCTGATTAAAAAGTGGGCAGAGATTCTGAATACACATTTTTCCAAAGAAGACATACAGATGGCTAACAGATACAGGAAAAAGGTATCCAACTCACTAATTATCAGGGAAATGTAAATCAAAAGTACAATGAGATGCCATCTCACATGTTAGGATGGCTATTATCAAAAGGGCAAGAAATAACAAGTGTTAGTGAGAATGTGGAAAATAGGGAACTCTTGTGCATTGTTGGTCAGAATGTAAATTGGTGCAGCCACTTATGGAAAACATTATGGAGATTCCTCAAAAAATTAGAACTATCATATAACTCAGCAATTCTGCTGCTGTTTTTTTATCCAAAAGGAATGAAAATGTAATTCAAAAAGATACATATACCCCATGTTCATTTCAGCATCATTTACAATAGCGAAGGTATGGAAGCAACCTAAATGTCTTACCAATGGGTGAATGGATAAAAAGAATATGAGATATGTGTGTGTGTGTGTGTGTGTGTGTGTGTGTGTGTGTCTATATATAATTAATATTATTCAGTCATATAAAGAAGGAAGTCTTGTCATTTGGGACAATGTAGATAGCACTTGAGGGCATTATGCCAAGTGAAATAACTAAGAGAAAGAAAAATACCATATGTTTCCCATATATATGTAATCTAAAACAAACAAATTAGAAAAAAATTACAAATATAAAGAATAGATTCGTGATTGCCAGAGGCAGGAGGGGAAGGTGGGCAAAATGAGAGAAGGTGGTCAAAAGGTATAGCTTTCCAATTATAAAATCAGTAAGTCCTATGGATGTAATGTATAATACGGTGACTGTAGTTAATAATACTGTACTGTATATTTGAAAGTTACTGAGAGAAATAGATCTTAAAATTTCTCAACATAAGAAAAAAATTTTCAACTTCATGTGATGGTGGATTTTAACAAGACTCATTGGGTGATTATTTCACAATATGTACAAATACCAAACCATTGTGTTGTATATCTGAAACTAATAGGTTTATATCAAGTACATTTCAATAAAAAATATTTGGGACTGTGAAATGGGGCAATAAACAAACCCTGAAAACCTCAGTAGTTTAGCATTTACATAAGTTTTTTTTCTTTCTTAGAAAGTCCAATTTAGGTGGCCTAGGACTTTCCTCCAAACAAACACACAGATTTGTAGATCCAGGTCCATTTAGTCTCATGGGGCTGCCATCTTCAACACATGGCTTTTGAGGTCACTGTGGAACAAAAATAACAACAGCCCAAAAAGCTTTGCATTCATAATACTGAAGAATGGGAACATGTCAGTGTCCTTTTTTTACATTGTGGTAAGTCATTACTTCTGCAATGTATTTCAGAAATTAGAGATAAATTATGTGAAAGTAGAGATCCAGATATATGATCACTGTTCAGTATAGTTAAATTCCCTATTTCCCTCAGAATATAGAACCTGAATGATCTGACCTAGTGACCCAGTCTTAAGGATGACCCCATTTGTCAGGATGACTGCATTCAGTTGACAGTTGTCAGTTGGTAAACTAAGTCAAGATCCCAAATTTATATGACAGGAAATAGATAATACATTTTATGAAGGTGAAGAGATAAACAGCTTTTTATCACAAATACCAGATGGAAAATTGTTTGATAATTTTGTATAAGTGATAATACATTTTGAGTAAACATACAAAATAGAAACAGATTACAAATGGAGTAGAAAAGTATTCCTATCTTGAAACTTAGAAATAATTCACCCTTAAGAAGAAGATCTAAAAAGCATTATTTTGAAATTAGACTTTCACAAATTTTTATTTATAGATACTGTTCTCCCTAAGAATGAAGATCTCTACAGCCTTTTGTTTACAAATCATTTTGTTTCTACCATCCCTTTAATATGTTATGGCTATGTGGTTAAGCTTCATCTCCTGAGAGAAGCAAAACAGTATAAACCCTTAGAGTACTAACTTTCCACTGACATGGTCTGTTTCACATCTAGGCTCTATCATGTCCTATCTTGGCAGATTTAGACATGTTCATTAGTCTCTCCATGGATCAGAATGGATTACCTATCCTGCCCCATGCAGTCCATGATCAACTGTTTTCAGACCAAGTAATTGGTACTGAACTACTCTAGAAGGGTAAGCTGGACATAGGAGATGTTTCTTTTCTTTGTGTGCATGAAAGAATGGGTAACCTTATAAAAGGTTCAAACAAACCCACAGCAATCATAGTCCAGAGGTTGACTTTAGGGGACACTAGTTTGAAAAATTACAAAAGGGTATTTCTCATATTCCCAATTACAAGAAGAGAATATTACAAGAGGGAATTTCCCATATTCCCAACTGTCTTGGGACCAGGAGAAGTAGGGGACACCCTGTCAGCTTCCTGAGTTCTTCCTGAAGATGGCCACCTAGCACTGGTTGGGGACAAGGACTGAACTGGTGGCCACAAGCTATACCTAGGACCTGGGGCCCCAAAGCCAGGAAACTTTCAGGAAGGGATCTGATATCAGATGCTGAAATTTTAGTTTTAATAAATTTTGCTTTTCATTTTTTTCTCATTTAAGTGACTTTTTCTTCATGATGCTGTATGTGGGGTGGGGGTGGGGACATTCTGGATGAATAGAAAAATGCAGGTGGCAAATCAGCAAATTGGGAAGTCTGTTTTTTTGAAATTATTTTGCCCCAAAGTGAGACCAACCCTACAACTAATTTCTCTTCCTTCTAAATTGATATGGTGTTGATCTTCATCTCTTTCAGAATATTCATGTCCTTTTATTTACTAATTGTACATAACATTCTTCTTGCATTACTTTATTAGATGAACTTTAATCTGCTAGGTAATGAATAGCATTCCCTTCCATGGAATCCTCATCAGATACATTGCGAAGAAGATTGATTCTCTCACTGCATATGGATTGGCAATTAGTCACAGTCATTTGAATATTTAAAAAGTGTAAAATAAGTAGGGGTTGGGTTAACACTTCTTTATTCATTTGTTTATAAATCATAGATTTATCGAGCACTTATGCCAAGAACCAGCCTTGACTGAACGACCTGAGTTAGGCGGTAAGAATGAGAAAGAAAGAGACACAAAGAATGGGATCTGGAGGGTTGCAGCTAATGCTAAGGCTACATTTATTAGTTTACAGCAGTTTTATATGATTCAAGCACAATACAATCAGGTGGGAGTCACCTTGATCATTGCATAGATAATTCAATAGAAGAATCAATGGGACAATCTACCAGTGAATATCAGTTTCCTCATTTGCGTAGTTACACTACATTGCATCAGATCAGAACTTTCTTCAACTAGCTTAAGGGCGAATCTATTTATCTAGGTCTACTCCCTGCTATGTGCTTTTCATGCTTCAGCAAGAGCTTTAGGGCTGAACTGTGGTGGGTAGGGCTGGTCTCTGACCTCACCCTAAGACCCCAAGGACACTGTCCTCTTGCTGTCTGGCACTGACTTGGTGCTGGGCATTTTGGTAGATGATGAACAGAAGTATTTGTTCTCTCAAAGAGTTTGCAGTTTATTAGAAAAATCATGATTAAAAAGTTTCAGAATAATGAAGTCAGCATTAAAACAGAAATACTGCACTGTAGGGATGGATACCTAAATTAGAGAATACTTCCGACCCGGATAAGAAGAGCTCAGAAAAATAGTATACGGAAGACACGATACAGTATAAAATTTAAAATGTCAACTTAAAAGTTAATTATGTGGGTTTATATTCTCGAATATGAGAAGTAGAAATAAAATAGGTTTATAAACCAAAAAGATTAAAATATCTCAAAGGGGATAAAAATAGTTTAAAAATTGCTGTTGTGAGAATGCCTGAATCATGGTCTTAAATTTAATTAAACAAGAAAATTGTTTAATTTGAAGGGCCAATCTGTCCAAATTTATGAGCTGACATTTTAGACACTATAGAAAGCTGGTTCATTGTGAAGAAAATGGGCAAACACTTTATTGATGTTGTTCTACAGGTTTTTGGTCTTTTATCAATTTTGTTAAGATATCAGCATTTAGTCTTATTTTTCTCTTTTAATTTTCCCCCTTTTAGTTGGTTTTATTATTTTCTATTTGATATATTTATAGAATGTTGAATTTGTTAAAGGTTAATATGGTGTTATTGATCTTGTTTTAATATTATAGAGATTCTTGATTATATATATTGACATCATAAATAGTATTGAACATTTTTTGACATTATTTATTTCCATAAAATTTCTATCTTTTCTCTCTTTTCATTCCAAGATTCCTAATACATGCATGTTAGACAGTTTCACAATACTAAGCCATATATTATATTGGGGGGGTGCCTATTTTCCATTTATTTTGCTTCTCTATGCTTCTGTCCATTATTTTCTAGTCCACTAATATTTTCTTCAACTGTGTCTGATATGTTTTAAAGGCTATCTATAGAATTGACTGTGATGCTCCTTTCAGCATCTAAAAATTTGTTGAAATCTCTGTTCACTGACAAAATAGATCCTGTTCTCTTTATGTAAATTTTACTTCAATAAAAAGTCATATTAAAACTTAAGCCCTGTGATATCTCATTTCCTTATGAAAAAAATTTCATTCATCACTGAAATAAATGACAGTATAAGGCTTTGAAATTATATTTTCATAGGTGATTTGGTGAATTTTGTTGTAATAATATAGACAGCTTTTCTGCAATTCATTAGCATTTCTAAACTTTCCATTGTCACTATTTCAATAGTCAGAATTTTTATTTTTAACCTGCAAAGTTACATTGGACATTGTTGAATAAAATTTCACATCCTTTGTATTCTGTTTTGGATGTTTGGTACCTGATATGTTAAATGTTCTTAGTAAAGTTTAATGTTATTTGGTAGCATAATATTGAAAAGTACTATTTTGTGTATTAAATTGGGAAGTTTAATAATGGTAAGCAACATTTCGTATTTTTAAATAATAATTTGAATGGATATGTCTCATTTACTTTTAGGATCTGTACATATACATATATATGTGCATATATGCATGCATATATAATGATATCTACATAATGAAACTATATAATATTAATAGCTAGTGGGAGCGATGGGATAACTTTTTTCTATTTTCTTAGTAAGGAGAATTTGCTTTCATGTGACTTATGCACTATTGTTCTGATCCAATCTAATACTTTCTACCATTTTATTGGAAGTATTTATTTTAACAAGTTTTTAATTTGAAAAGTATGTTTGAAAAGCCAAAATATGAAGAAGAGAAAGTTTAGCAAGCATTGATTTAAAACAAAATGTGTTATTTTATATTCCAATTCCCATTCCAATTCTATATAGTGATTGTAAGATAAAATCTAATTAAATTTGAAATCATATTCTCCTTCATTTACCATATTTGTGTAATTGTTGCAATTATTAGTCTGATGTATTTAGTCTGTATTGCTCCAAAACTTTAGGAATTCTCTCTGAAAGGAGATTCAGAACTGAACATGTTGTTAATTAAAAAAATAAATAAATAAAATAAAACAATTTTAAAAATAATTTTTTGTGCCTCTCTATTTCTTAGATGCTATAGAAAAATAAGTTGCTTCTCTTCCCACTGCAAAGAGCTTACAATATGATTATGGAAATAAGACTGAGAGTGACAATAAAGTCAAAAAACTAATTCCAATAGGATTAGAATCTAATCAGTTTCATTGTGTTTTAATTGTACTTCTATATTGGAAGAGCAAAATAGTAATACCAAGTCATATATTATAAGTATTAAATATGTCTGTGAAGAAGTTGTGGGGTTTAAACTTAGACCTTGCATTTCAAAAGACAGTGAGGAATTTATAATCTCTGACTATGTAGAAATCATATAAATCATAAAGATAAGACTGGAAGGGGACAGAAAGTGGGAGATAAAATAAATAGTCTAGTTTTCTTATAGTTTATATCAGTACTCATTTTATGATCAAGTATCAAAGTGATGAAAGTATACATACGAGAATGATTATTTAAAGATTTAAATATAGACACTAAATAAAAAAATAGAGTTGAAATCACCAGGTAGGCATTTTGTTTACTTCTCCTTCTTGATACTTATAAGGAAAACTCTCTCCGCAGACCAAGTTTATTGCCAAAGGGATGTCAACAGAAATGACTGCTGTCACTTCCGGGCTGACATACTGATGCAGGCTCTTCCATGCTCTCATTTCCTGCAGAATGAACCAGGGAGCATTGGGTTGAGAGGTAGGTGCCATGAGACTGAAGCAGCCTGGGATTCTGAGCTGCCCATAGTGAACAGCTGCTTTGGAGAGATGTCCAAACCGTAGGGCACTTTGAACAAGAAATGAACTTTGTCACTTGCAGTGATGAGTCACTGCAAGTTTGTGTTCTTTTATGCTGCAGTATAATCTAATCTCTTCTGACGGACACAAAATAAGCAACGGTGAGGGCCTAAGTAAATGAAGAACTCTATTGAGCCTGTCTGAAGATTTAGATAAGTATATAGAAGGAAGAGTCCTAAAGAAAACCACTACACAAACTTCCATAAAAGTAAATAAGTATTGCTTCTATAGTGAAAGATTGAAAAGAAGCAGTGGGAAAAAAGGAAAGACATATTTAACCAAGCATATATATCATTTAAATAAATGTATATGGGCTTACTCAACCATTAAAATAAAAGACCCTCTATTAGAAGAAAAAACAAAATCTAATAATGTATTGTATACAAAATATACACGTTACAAAATAACCCAGAAAAGCCAAATATAAAAAAGATGTAGTCATTCCAGGAATATGTAATGAATATGTAAATGAACAAAAACCAAATGGTCAGGTTAGTTTTAAATCACAAGGGCTTAAATTTAGGGCAAAAATAATTAAATGAAAAAATAACAAATAATATAATTTATAATGAAGATTATAATGAAGATTAAAGAGAATGTTCATTCACAAAATGATACAGCCATAGAGCCATAGCATCACCAGGAAACCCAAGGAGAAATATAAACACACTTGTAACAAGAAAGTTAAAATTTTCCTTTTCTTTTATATTTAATTTATAAAACAAAAATAAATATACAAATAATCTAAATAATATTAAAAATAAATAGTATAATTTTTAAGTTTTTGCACACTGAAAAGTGCCAAGATTTGTCCACACATAATATTATAAAACACTTAAATCAGCTTCGAAAAGTCAAACTAATGAAGCCTACACCCTTTGATTTAACTTAAGAAAACACAAATTACATAGGAAGATATGAAAAGTAATAATGTGTAAACTAAAAAGCTATATATACAGTGTATACATATTTAGCAATTTTATTGAGATATAAATATCATAGAATTAAACCATTTCAAATATACAGTTTCAATGCTTTTTAATAACTTTATTGACTGATGTAATAATCACTATAAATTAGGTTCAGAATACTTTTATACATCCCCAAAACAGATTTATGCTCACTTATAATCCATCCTCATTTCCACCCCCATGACCATCGCCAGCCCCAGTATCCACTAATCTACTTTTTGTCTCTATGAAATTATCTTTGTTGGACATTTTATATAAATGGGACCATACAATATGTAGTCCCTTGTGTCTAATTTCTTAGACTTAGAATAATGTTTTCTGAAGTTAATCCATAACGCAGTATGGCTTAGAGTTCCTTCCTTTTTATTGCTGATGGTATTCTGTTAATACAAATATACCACATTTTGTCTGTTTATCAACTGATGGGCATTTAGGTTGTTTTCACTTTTTGGCTGTTAGGAATAATGCTGCTGTGAACACAAGTCTTTGTGTGGACTTATGTTTTCATGTGTCCTAGGAGTGCCAGGTCCTATGGTTATTTATTTAACTTTTTGAGAAACTGCCAAACTATTTCCAAAGTGGCCACACTATTTTACATTCTCCCAGAAATGTATGAAATGTTTTCTCTCTCCACATTGTCACCAGTGTTTGCTATTATTAGTCCTAATTCAGAAATCTCAACTAGTTGGTAAGAAATGGTATCTTGTAGTTTCATTTACATTTCTTTGCTTAACATCTTGTCACGTACTTATTAGTTCTGATGTGTGTTTTTGTTCAACAGGACCAAGCCTTTCATTCTGATATTATCTACCTGGAGATAGCATCAGATGCCACAGGTCAAGGGCTCAGTCCTGTAAGTCCTCCCCCTACCCCCACTTCAGAGGTCAAATGCAAGGTCAGGTTGTCACCTGTGCTCCTGACAAACCAGATGTAGATAGGATGTTTCCATGATCCCCTCCTCTGGTTCTAATTTGCTAGAACAGCTCTGAGAACTCAGAGAAACATTTTACTTACTAGATTACTGGTTTGTAAAGAGATGTAATTTAGGAACACCTAGATGAAAAAGATGCATAGGGCAAATTACAGTAAAAGGGTTGAAAGAGGACTTCTGTTGCTTCCATTTTGATGTCCAACTTTCTAGTTGCGTTCTTCTTTTCAGCTGGTCTCTTGGCTTAGGTGGAAGTCCCTGAGGGCAAAGCATACCCAGATGGGAACCAAAACTACCCCCTCAATCAATAAGGACTGCCCCGAGCCAGCAAGTTTTACCCCTAACTGACTCCATGACAGTGATCAAGCTGACCTTTCCTGTCTATCTGCACAGATACATCCTTCTGTTCCCCACATTTTCCTTATATAAAACTGGAAGTATAGTCAGCATTTGGAGACAGCCTTTGAGATGGCAGTCTGCTGTTTTCCCAGTATTGACCTCACTGAAATAAATTCCTTTCTTGTTTCAACACCATTCATTTCTCTACCATTGTATTTCATCAGTGCGAGGACCCAAATCTTGTCTTTTTAGTACACCTGGAACCAGGTGCCATTGCAACCCTGAACCCTGGCAGGGTTCTCTGCATGCCCCACTCTCTCATATCTCTATGTGTTCAACCTAGACCCTCTGAAAACCCCATTCGATTGGGGTTTTATAGCAGCTTCATTATATAGGCATGGCTGATTAAATCATTGACCCTTGGTTGTTGAACTCAACATCCAGCTCCTGTCTCCCCTCTCTGGAGGTGAGGGTGGGGAACAAGCCTGAAAGTCCAACCCACTAATCACATGGTTGGTTCCCCTGACAACCAGTCTCCATCCTTAGATTATCTAGAGCTTCCAAAAGTCACTTCATTAACATAATAAAAGATACGTTTATTGCTCTCTTCAATTAGGAAATTCCAAGGATTTTAGGAGCTCTGTGCCAGGAACAGGGAGTCAGAACAAATAAGTATTTCTTATTATAAATCACAATATTACATCACCTAATAATGTATCTTTGATTAAATGTTTGTGAATATTTTTTGCCCATTTTGAGATTTTAAATATATATATATATAATTATGTTTTATACATTATAAAATATATCATGTGTTATATACATATCATATATACAAATAGTATGTATACCAGTTATTTGCATGTGGATGTGTAAGTAACACATGGAAAATAATTAAAATCTCCTCTAAACTTACAGAATAAAGTCAAAGCTTTTTAGGAAGAAAACTCATGGTCTAAGATACTCATATTAATGGAAAGAAAAGAGTGAAAACAGATGAGGTAATTATCCAACTCAATAAATTAGAAATTACAAAATTAGCATAAGAAAAGCTGAAAAGAAGCAATACATGTAGACAGAAATAAATAAGTTATAGTAAATAAATTAGTAGACCTAATAAATCGATGATCCATTTTGGGAGAAAAAAACAAGATGATAAAATTTATAATTTTTTTAACTAAAAAGGTAAAACTAAAAAGGTAAAAATCAATAACATGCAAATACATGACATACACACTGATAACAGCAATAATCACAGAAATAAGGTTGTTAACTAAATCGTGTGAGACTAATTTTCTCCATTCTGTGTCAATGCATTTGAAAACCTGGGTGATATGTAATTTTTTTTCTTTTTTAGGAAAATATAAACTGCCACCACCAATGACAGAACAGATAGATAATCTGAGCAGATAATCTAAGCCATCAGAGTAACAGATGGATCAAAGAGCTATGCTCAAAAAAATGGACTGTTTCCCAGAGTAATTTATTAAGAAAAGACTAATTTCAAAGCTATTTAAAATCCTCAAGAGCACAGAAAAAAGAAGAGGGCTTCCAACTTTTTTATGAAGGTGACAAACAGTGATAAAACACACACTCCATCTGCTACATAGTCCCCTGCCAGCCCCCCAGAAACAAACAAACAAACAAATAAAGATAAAGAGAAATCCAGACCAATCTTACCCATGAATATTAATTTAGAAAAGCATTAAATGAAATTTAGTAAACATTATTCAGAAACATAGCAATCAAGACTGGGTTTTATTTCACATATGCTCCTGTCCTGCTATCCCCGACCATGACTGCTCTAGTCCCAACATTCACAACATTTTGGCATTTAAATACTATTTATTGATACTTGATGTTTATTCACTGCTAGTCATGAGTGTTTAAAGTACCCTAAAATACCCAGGTAACTCATTGGTGTCTTGAATCATTGTCTGTCTTCAGTAAATGACTTCATAGTAAATGGCTGACTCTCTGATTCTTTTGAGAAGTCTCAGGACTGTCCAGTGCTATAATCTCCTTTGCATTTTATATTACAGTTCACCTCCGCTTTGTTTTGTGTTTGTCAGAAGCAATGGACATTTCCCTGGAACAGAAATAATTGTTATGTCCTTCAGTTCTACACTATTTATTTTTGTATATAATTTATTTAACCAATTAGATATAAAGTGGTAGTTTTGCATTAAACATAAACTCAAAAAATCAATATAATATTAAATGTAACCTTTTTTTTCAAATTTTAAGAGTGAACAGACAAAAAAACAAAAACCAAAAACCCAGAGAAACCCAAAACCTCATTCAATGAGTGGTCATCTCCAGAATAGGATATATTAAAGCTAGTACATTTAGAGGAGAAAACTGCCAATCTTCATCTCTCTTACCTTAATCCATATCTAACACTTATATATCTCCCTTTCTATAGGGCTATTACCTATTTCCTTGAATTTTTTAAAATCCTACTCTCACATAAGAGTTAAAAAGTGGTTCGGGATAAGTTATACATTCAGATTCCTTTCAGAGGGCGATGGACAGTATCTGATTATCTCATGAATGGAGGTAAATGCCTGTCCTGCTCAGTAGAAAAGTACCACAGCATTGGACCAGTATATCATGGTGTAGTAAGAAGAGTATAATGCATGGCTTTTAGATGCATTTTCTGTTCTTATTCAAAGAAGTGAGACTAGAATCGGTGCTATGGAAAGGCACTAAAAACACGGTAGTTCTCTCTGGGCCTTGCCTGGACTAGCAGAAAGAGGTCTAGAGTACATGGAAGCCAAGGTGTTGGGAAAGCAGCTCATTAATGATGGGCTGCCTAGAGAGATGGAAGGACACAGCGGCTTCAGAGCAGTGAAGCTGCAAGTCCAGACTTAGAGGAATTCACATACCTGAAGCCTGGAACAGTCAAACCAGCTTGAGGCCATCTATCACCAGAGCAGTTAGTGGCCGCAGAGGCTGTTTGAAACCTAGATTTCCTGGAGAGAGTACAAGACGAGAGTGACTATATCACAGAGCTTCTGACCCTGAGATCCAATAAGTAGATGTTCATAAAGCAAGGATCAAGAGGTTTGGTTCTCCCTGGGCATTTGGCTCTGAGGGTGAACAGGCATTCATTAGAGAGATAAGGCTCAAGTTTGAGAGATAAGTCTTAAGTATTAGCAAGAGCCTCTCTGAGGTCTCCTAACACAAAAACAGCAGGCCACCCACCACAGTGGAGAGGGCTCAGAGAAGGCACAGCTGCGGCCGTCTTAGAAGGCTAGGACCAAGGAAGAGTATTATTGTCAATGTTATTGATTCCAAGAAAAAACATATACTAGGTGAGATAATGTTAAACACTCATTCTCCCTATTCCTAAATAGATGATTTGCTTGTTTTTGATGGATTTGAGCAATATTTCATTTCTAGGGTCTCTAAAGAATTAGTATGCAAATTTTAAAGTTTATATTTTGAAAAACTTGAGAGCTAGAAAGGATTGTAGAGATAATATATTCTGTTACATACCCACAAAAACCATTTCCAAATGAGAAATGTGACACTCTGGGAGATTTTCTAACTTGCCTACAGTCATGAGTGGTAATGAAAGAATTAATACTCACATTGCTGATTCCTAGCACAAGCTTAGTTTCATTATTATGCAATATAGAATCCTTCTGTTAATAAAGAGTTAATATGCTAAATAAAATTTCAAGTTTATTTCTGTTTCTTAAAACCTTAACAACTAATGGTTTGCTAATTTAACCTGGCAAGAGCACACATTCTTTAAAGAAAAAAAGAAAAAGCTGCTTATGGATATAAATCATCGATACTGACAGCTTCTATGTGATTATATAAAATATATATAATGCCACCATATTGCATTGCATATTTAGGGATCTGTCTATGTCTCCCTAGATAGATAAATGGATAGAAAGATGTACAGATAGAGATGGATATATGTAGCTTTATATGTAAGCAAATGTGTGTAGGGAATATATGCATACATACATATAAATATGCATATGGCGTTAGTATATAGCTCTCCTTGAACATATAATTTGTGATTATTTAATAAGCCCGATTTCTTTGGAGCTGCTCAGCTATAGCTACCTTTACCTACTGGCTAAGCAGTTCCAAACCCATACAGAAAGATAGTGCTTCCAAACCCATACAGAAAGATCATATTACGCACAGGGACACCTGGGTGGCTCAGTGGGTTAAGCCTCTGCCTTCAGCTCAGGTCATGATCTCAGGGTCCTGGAATCGAGCCCTGCATCGGGCTCTCTGCTTAGCAGGGAGTCTGCTTCCCCCTGCCTCTCTGCCTACTTGTGATCTCTGTCTGTCAAATAAATAAATAAAATCTTTAAAAAAAAATCATATTATACTGGAAGTAACATCAAACACTGCTCGATGTAAATCTTTCAAATCTAAAAGTCTCAGGGTATCTTTCTTGTCTACAATGAAAATCTTGTTCCTTGCTTGCTTATGGGTGAATCCATTCGTATTATTAAATCAACTTTTTAAAGAAATATATGTGTAGACAGGGATAGAAAAGATAGAAAAATCCTTTTCTAGGAACATGAGAAAGGGAATGTCATTTGATTTTTTTTTAACTCAAAGTTTTTTTGTTTGTTTTTTTAAGATTTTATTTATTTATTTGCTACAGAGTGGGAGAGACCGTAAAAGAAAGCACAAGCAGGGGGAGCAGTAGAGGGAGAAGGAGAAGAAGGCTCCCTGCTGAGCAGGGTGCTTGATGTGGGTCTTGATCCCAGGACCCCAGGATTATGACCTGAGCTGAAGGCAGATGCTTAACCAACTGAGCCACCCAGGGGCCCTCCATTTGATTCTTGATAGGAGGTGAGAATTCTCACAGAGGGCAGAGAATTTGCAATTTCTAAAGCTGTCAAAGATATAGTATGAGATTATATACCATATCTCCCTACTCAGCATGATGGTTGAGAAAATGACAGCTTTACTGTTCACACTGCCTTTATGACAAAGAATATTTTATTATAATAAATATTTTATTATAATAAAAACAAATAAAGACTGGTAAATTGTTTCCTTATACATGTTACCCAAGAGTTGAGCAATTTGAATGCTTGTCTCAACTACTTAGGAACCTACTTTTCCTATTAAGCATTTTTAAAATTTTTATTATATTTTCAGAACACTTAACATGAGATCTTAGCATAGTTTTTTGCTTGTTTGTGTGAGAGAGAGAGAGAGAGAGAGGAAAGGGCAGAGGGAAAGGGAGAGAGAGACTTCTAAGTAGGCCCCATACCCAGCATGGAGCCTGATACAGGGTTCAGTCTCTAACTCTGAGATCATGACCTGAGCCAAAATCAAGAGTTGGACACTTAACTGAGTCACCCAGGCATCCCAGCATAATGTTCCTTTGATGTATTAATTCATTTATTTTTATATTTTATTTTTTTATTTAATTCTCTATCTTCTTAGGCTTTGGAACAACACAGTGCTTGGTGTGTAATATATAAAGTAAGACTGAATATGTGTTGAGTAAAAATATATAATTACTAAAGTACATTACTTAATGAATATGAAATTAACCAAATTAGAAACAAGGCAACTTTTTAATTTATTTTTTTTTAGAAATCACTCTTTTTTCTAGGCCTTATTTATGATCAGAAGTCTGGGGTTAGATCACAATAAAACTGCTTTCTGTGGTTCTTAATCCTACAACTTCACCAAATGTCCTAATGGAAAAATATAATAATAATATAACCAAGGAATATCTTAAAATAATAACTTTAAGAGACCTCCAGTTTGGGCTGAAATAAAATAGCCTCTCCTCCAGTCTTCCTCCTCATTACTTAAAAACTTGAACATAATACGAGTCAGCACAGGAAGACTGAAATATACAAAGAAAGATATGGACTAAGGACCATGGAATTGAAGAATGAAAATATAACAAATTCCCTTGGAAACATTCCCTTGAAAAAATTCCTTTTTGTTTGTTTGTTTTGCCTTGCTATATGGCCAGTATGAAGAACCAGGACTTGCAAACTGGAACCACCAAAAGATGCAGACAAAGAAGATCTAAGAAAAGTCTGCTCCATCTAGCCAAAGGAGAAGAAAATGGGTAGCCAGGTAGATTAGTAAACAATATCTGCTTTGTTCCATTTAAATACCCATGGAAAAACTCTTCCCTCTGCCCCCTGGTATCAGGAGGATTGAACACAGTGCCAGATTTCCACCCCACCCCTGGCAGCAACAGATGCTGCTCTGATTACCCCACCAGATTGTTCTTAGTTGGACCAAGCAAAGAGCTGAACTTTCATCAACAAGGCAGCAAGAAGATAGTATAAGGCAGGGCAAGTTGGTGCCAATCAGTATCCTGCTTCTTTATTTTTCCCAGTGTCCGTGAGGCCCAGGGAGGCATGAACCTCCATCCCCACTGCCCTCCACCCTGTCAGCGATGAGACAGCATGAGGTGGTATGAGGTAGTGCTAGTGGGCACTCTGCTTTCCTTAGTGGGGATCACAAGGGAGCTGAGTTTCTATACCCATTCAGCAGCAAGAAGGTAATGCAATGCCATGCTCTATTTTTTTCAGGAATAGGGTCAATGGAGCCCAGTAGGAAGATGAACATGCATATATGGTTTCATTACTCCTGGACCTGTGTGCTACAGCTACACAGGCTGACCGTTGGCTGAAAAAGAAGGTTAAATAGGCCCAGGATCTTACAACATATCCTATATACCTAGAACAGAATCAAAAATCAAAAATCATCCCGTGAAGCAAAACAATTTCAGCTTGAATGAGAAAAGACAATCAGTAGATGTCAGTACTGATAATCCAATTCAGATACTGGAGTTATTTGGCAAAGTTTTGAAAGTAGCAATCATAAATTTGCTTCAGGGAGCAATGATGAACTCTTGTATAATAAATGAAAAAAATAGAAAAATCTCAGCAAAAAATGGTATGTATTTTTTAAAAAAGTGTAACTATGGAACTTGTAGAAAGGTAATTTTTTTTTTTTTGTAAACATGAAATAAAATATACTGGACCAGATTGGTTATGACAGATTGGAGATGAATCATGAACTTAATGATAGGACAATAGAAATTACCTAATCTGGGTGTCTGAGTCAGTTGAGCATGCGACTCTTGATTTCAAGTAAGGTTGTGATCTCAGGGTCCTGGGATTGAGCCCTCCATCAGTCTCCATGATCAGCAGGGAGTCTGCTTGAGGATTCTCTCTCTCCCTCTGCCCCTTCCCCACTCACACATACACACTTGCTCTCTCTCCCAAATAAATAAATAGATCTTAAAAAAAAAAAAAAAAGAAATTACTTAGTCTGAACAGTAAACACGCAAAGAGCTTTGGTGACCAATAGACCAATATCAAAAGAACTAGCATTCATGTTGTCAGAATTCCAGAGGAGAGGAAAAAAAGAGCATGGAGCTGAAAAATTACTCAAAGAAACAATGGCTGAAATTTTCAAAATTTGGTTAAGTGCCTAAATGATTTAGATTCAAGATGCTGAGTGAAATCCAAGCAGAATGAACCCAAAAGGAATCCATATTAAGTAAGTAAAATCCATAGTAAGTAAGTAAACTTCTGGAAACCAAAAGCAAAGAAAAATAATGAATGCAGCTAGAAAGAAATGGCATATCCTAGATATCTAGAGGAATCTAGGATTGCCCAGAGGAAAACAAAGGTTTGAATAACAGATTCTGATCTGTAACTATGGAGTCAGATGGAAGTACACATGATTTTTCAAGTGCTCAAAGAAAAGAGCTATTAGTTTTGAAGTCTATAGTCAGCAAAAATATCTTCAGAATTCACTCTCAGATGCAGAAAAACTAAGAATTTGTCCCCAGCCTACCTACCCTTAAAGAATGGTTAAAGAAATTCTCCAGAAAGAAAAGAAAATAGTAATTTTCACTTTTTATCTGTATATCATCACTGAATCACTTATAGGTTTATCAGTCTAACACTGTCCTAATGTTCATTCATGGGAGTTCATTATGTATTCAGTCATTCACTTATCTACCATATATCAGGCATAGGTTTATAAGACCTTGCCAGACACTAAGGTAAGTACATGGAATACATTGCTGAATATGATAAAGTGCCCACACACAATTTGGTGAGAAAAGTTCACATTAGATAATAATTGACAGAGTAATTACAGTAATTATAATTAGTAATTACAATTCTTTTTATCTTAACAGCATCTCTGGGAGAGAGATGTTACATGCTCATTTTAAAGTGAGCAAGTAAGGAGACAAATGTCTGTGTATTTACAATTATTTTAAATCCTGAAATTTATATGAATCCTGAAATGTGAAAATGTATAGGACTCATGAGACTATATGTCCTGAAAATGTGAAAATGTATAGGACTCATGAGGATATATGTCAAAGGAGCCTTCCCTCTTCTAGTGGATCAGGTGCAGAGGGCTTTCTGAGAACACGTGATATTGAAGATGATATTGAGAAAGAAAAGAGATAACGGGATCAGAGGTGGTGGAAGGAAGGGTGGAGGAAGAGCTTTCAAGGTCAAGGGACAGCATGCACTTGACCCTGGCAAGGGAAAGAAGGAATTTAGGGCTTTCTAAGAACTGAACAAAAACTAGCAAAACTGGAATTCAGTGTGTAATAGGGAAAAATGAAACTTTTGGGACTGACAGAGCCTGAAAGCCATGTGGCCCATTTTAAGTACTGAACTTTATGTATGAACAACATGAAGCTTCGAGTGTTTTAAATGGGAGGGTATTATTATCAAACTGCTGGCTCTTCTTAATGCTTCCTACAGCCTCTGCTTTGTCTCAGTAAACACAGTTGGGTAACGTGGTGATTCTTGTTCATAGGGATTCCCCCTGAGAGCAGTTACCACAAGTTTCTTCTTTTTGTGGTAGTGGCAACTGCTGGCACCAAATGTTTCTAGTGAGTTTTTAGTGACTTACACCTTCGTCATCAACTTATTGCCCATTTTCTGGAGAATAAATCAATTGTTTATTGCTTTTTCAGCACCTTATCTATAGAACTTCTTCTAGGATTCTAACTTTTTTTTTTTAAGTTAAATGAAATTAATGGAATTACATTTAGAATAGCACCTGTTACGGAAATGCAGAACAGACATCAATTTAAGTTATTATTTACAGCTTACACAAAACGTCTCCCAAACCTACTGAAACTGCCCCATGGAAGTAAGACTGGGTAACACCACTTATGGATTAGATTTCAGTGTTTCCACCAGCCGTATGCCCATAGATACATCTGTCCTGAGAGAAAGAGCAGGAATCTGTGTACTTTCCCAGCTCAAGCTGATTGTTGTATGCTAGCCTTCTTAAGGGCTTTTAATGAAAATTCTTCTAGTAGTTTGTGGATTTATTTAACATGTCCAAACTTAATTTCTATGTACATTGTCTGGCCCCATCTCTTTCTCTGTCATCTGTAGAAGGCTCATGGACATGTACGTAAACTGATCCCTATGAAGAGCTCTGAGTATATCATGTAGTTCCTTATGCCAGATGGGCAGACTCCACCCTACAGAAGCCAACAGAAGCCAAATGAATCAACCTGTACAACAACAAAATGTCTATTTTGTTTATTTATTGATAGTGTGCTCTCAGAACCGCTCATAGGGAAAGTAGGTCAGGCAGATCACTCAAGTGTAACTTACTAGCCACGATTAAGAAGGAGCAGCTAGGGGTGCCTGGGTGGCTCTGTCGGTCCTTTGGAGCAGGTCATGAGATCAGGGTCCCAGAATCAAGCTCCACATAGAGCTCACTGCTCAATAGGGAGCCTACTTCTCCCTCTCCCTCTGCCTGCTGCTTCCCCTGCTTGTGCTTTCTCTGTCAAACAAATAAATAAAATCTTAAAAAAAAAAAAAAAAAAAAAAAAAAGATCAGCTAGGTGTTGACATCCTTGTGTGTGTGTGTTGTGTATGTGTGGATATTCTGCCCTTTTCATATCTTAACCTCATTCTTATTGACCTACGTTCTTTTCTTCTCAGGACTCCATCACAACTGTGCTCACATATTTACATAGAATCAATTGCTGTCTCTCTCTGTTCTAAATACATACTGTCCTCTATATTACTGCATCTGGCTTGAGAACCAAATTCTGACCTGATAGTTTTATTGGCCTATATCTATCCCTTAACATCTGACCGCTAGATTAAATCAGTGTGGTGTTAACATCTACTTACCAGTGTTAAACCTCCAAGTAACCAGGGAGTAAGTTCTAGAACATTCCATTTGAAAATAAGTACAAAATAATTATGGCACTTCCACTCTATCAAAAGTAATTTTTTATTAAATTATGATTATTTCTTGGTAATATGACAAGTTGTTTTTTTTAATGTATTTATTTGACAGTCAGAGATCACAAGCAGGCATAGAGGCAGGCAGAGAGAGACGGGGAGGCAGGCTCCCTGTTGAGCAGAGAGCCCAGTGCAGGGCTCGATCCCAGGACCCTGAGATCATGACCTGAGCTGAAGGCAGAGGCTTAACCCACTGAGCCACCCAGGCACTCCCTGACAAGTTTGTTTCTTTAAAAAAGTCCATAGATTTCCCTTAATGGACTTGTTGTTTCATAGTAAGGAAACATTTAAACATAGTAAGGAAACATTTAAACACATGAATCAGAAAAATAATGAGATTTTAATATACAGTAATTTTTATACGTGGTGGCTCTATAATAATTTTCCTAATTCCTTAAATTGAAATATACTTTTAAGGTAAAAAAATAATAACTCAGTATAAAATAGTAATTGCTCTTTCCTTAAGTTTCTACTGTGTCAGAAATATACCAAATATAGTATTTCTTTTTATCTTAACAGCATCTCTGGGAGAGAGATGTTACATGCTCATTTTAAAGTGAGCAAACTGAGACTCAGAGAGGTTTAGTAGTTTAAGTTTATGTACTTAAGAAGTGGTGCAGCTTTGATGGAAACTTAAGCTGGCTTGGAAACCCAGTTCTGAGTTCTTGTTCAATATGCTGAGATGTTGGTTTTTGGCATATATAACACTTTGACTATTTTATATTGCAATTAAAAAAAAAAAACACTGACACAGAAATTCTATTGAGTATTAGTACTGTTTAAGATTATAGTCACACACCCGGAATTTTATTTGAAAACATACAAAGAATAACACTTTTAAACTTCTAAACATACCTGGCTATGAATTTTTCCATTTTGCTTTTAAAAGGCTTATATGTCCTTTGGCATAAATATGATCAATCATCATGATTGTTCCTCAGAATTAAGTAGTCATTTATTCCCATAATATTCATTATATGTTTAAGAAATACCATATATTATAGCTGTAACTACCCTTTTTAACCTTCTCATTTTTTAGATTTTGGAAATTATGAGTAATTTATAATTTTATTTTTTACTATATAAATTCCAAATTAGTGAATCAGGTTTTGCAATACAGTCTCTTTAAGGATATTTTTCTCCAAAAACAGGAATTTGGTGTGTATTTAATGTGTAATTATCCCTATTACTATAGTTGCTGAAGACATCAGTTCAATCCAACATGCAGTTTGAGCAACCCTTACATGCTAGAGCAGAGCAAGGACAACTGAATAAAAACAAATAATATAGTCCCTGGCCTCAATCAAGTAATGGCTTAATTCTGGCACATTGTGTAGACTAACAGCTACAGACAGGGGTTATTTTGAATCTCAACAATCAATAATGATCAGCTAAGCTCCTGATGATAGGACTGGTTAAAATTCTAATTTTCTGATTTCATTACATACTAAGCAACAGCAGGTTTCAACTAGGACCCTTTGTGAAATGAGATTCAGAGGAAACCCTACTTTGTCAGTACTTACTGACACTTGGTACTCATGGCCTACCATCTAATATTTCTTGATTTTAACTTATATTTTTGGTGTTTTCTGCCTACAGTCTAACATCCTAAGATTCCATCCTATAAGCTTTTTGCTAACTGCCTATAGTCAGTTTTCCTGAACCTACTTTATGGCACACAGAATGACGGCTTGCAGTGTAGTATTCCCAGTTCTTCAGATCCCCTTGAATTATACTCTGCTATTATGCGTATTTTCATCTCTACTTATGGACTGATCAACAACCCAGTCACAATGTGGGCAAGCTAAATATTAATGGTGAATAATGTGGCCACGTTTTAATCATGACTGCATCTGTGGTTCTGAGAAAATCCCCCACAGATTTGTAACTTACTGTTTTGAAGCAAATTTTGAAGATGGAAGACCAGGCACGTAATTAAGCTCACTTAAAAAATATATATATATTGACTTGTTAGAGAGAAAGAACAAGCAGGGGGAGGGGCAGAAGGAAATTGGGAATGAGAAACAGACTCCCTGTTGAGCAGAGAGCCTGATGCGGGGCTCAATTTCTGGACACTGAGATCATGACCTGAGTTGAAGGCAAACACTTAACTGACTGAGCCACCCAGGTGCCCCACACAATTTTTTATTTAAAAGTCAGTTTATTAACAGGGTGCCTGGGTGACTCAGTTCATTAAGGGTGACTCTTGATTTCAGCTCAGGTCATGATGTCACAGTCATGGCATCCCACTGTATTGGGCTCCATGCTCATCAGGGAATCTGCTTGAGACTCTCTCCCTCTGCCCCTTCCCCCACTTGCATCCTGTCTCTTTCTCTCTCTCTAAAATAAATAAACAAATCTTTATAAAAAATCAGTTTATTAACTCATTGTGTATCATAAAGCTCAAATCTCTCAAAAATAATAGCATGGTATAGTAGAAAGAGCAAAGAATTTGGAAATGCTTTACATTTGTAATAAGGATGAAATGAGAAAATTTATATGAAATTTTTTTGTAAAATGCAATAAAAATTTTAAAGTAATTAAGTACCTAGTAATTAATTATAAAAATAAGAAATCAAATTGACTAAGCATATTGGAATAAATCTTAGGAGAAGTACTGTGATTACATAAAACAGGCATGTAGAAGTCCTGCTTTTAGACTTGTTATGAAAATATTATAGCTTCTTGATTCCTTAAGATGTCTCAACAGTATTTGTGAAACTACCCCAGGGCTGAGATAATTGGCTCCACTTTGCTATTCCTCAGTTTCTACATTTACATTAACTGTACTACCAGAGTGACATGCTTGTTTATTATTTTTCTAAGTAGATCTATAATAATATTTAGAGAATATAATGGACAGAATATATCTGGTACCATGAACATTAATTTCTCATTTTAACCATGATCTTAAATGCAATGTAAACATTGATGGAAGTTTAAGAATATGTGTGGATCACAGAGGAACAAAAAGCAGCAATAATTAATATATTTGACTGATACGTAGCGGAGAAAGCTGTTCTTGCAATTGAAATGCTAGAAAAGAGCTTGAAGTCATTGCATTTGGATGTAATAGCTACCCAACAGAAACACAAAGTGGAACTTGCTCAGCTAGAACAGCAGATAACACAGCTTGAAAGCGACTTTGCAGCCACCAGGAAACTTTGTATTTAGAAGATCAGCTACACCCTTGAAATTGTGAGAACAGGGAAATAGATACCTGTTCAACAATCACATTGCTTTTGATAAGGAGAGAGAACTGGAAACATACTGCTTCGTACATTTTTTTTTCCAAATTATTGAGAAATATCTATTTTAAAATATGTTTTACTTTGAGTTTTGTGAATCCATATTTTTTTCATCATTTGTCTCTAAATCCAATGCACACCTTAAGTGTTGGTGACAGAAATGCCATCAAGTTTCATTAAGATAGAAATTAAAACTAAGTAAGACTATTATTTACTAACTTATGCCTGTAGATGGCTGGAAGATAAATCTGCCAAAATTGTAAATGTAAATCCTTCCATATTCACTTTGTGTTTCAGAGGAAATGCAAAGGACACATTTTTCCCAGTGAGAAAAATGACACATGTTTGACAGGTGAAATTAACACCATGTATCCAATTCAGTTCAATAGGTGCTTATTATAGCAAATGGCATATAAGACTGTGTTAAATGCTGGCAACATATAGATGGATAAGTATCTACATGGAGCTTATATCCTGGTAGGAGTCCACAGAGTGGACCACTGTGATTCATAGGTTTCTACTATGTGGTTCACTGGAAAGTATAGTCCTTTTACAAAACATATAATTAGTAGCATTCATTAAGTTTTCATTTTTAAAATATTCACATGAAAGTCAACTACTTGAAATCGAATCAACAAGTATGTATTCTCTATGTCCCAGAATTTTCCATTTTCTAATTGTTTCAACATATATTTCTAAACCATGAGCAGTGAATTCTTTTTTCTTAAGTTAAAAATGCTTCATTACATAAAGCCAATACTGCTACTTCTAAGTTCAACTGTGTGCATCTCTATATTTTTCAAAGTGTTATGCCTGTGATGTTAAAGACAATCACTTCCAAGCGTCGTGAGGTGGTGGCTTCCCATGGGTGTCATCCATTATCCCTGCTCCCCATTCCACATACAATCAACAAACTGCTCTAGGAAATTAGGAAGTTCTCCCAGGCCCCAGCATACATGTACACTTAGTGTTCTTCCACACCTTACTGTACCAGAAGCAACAAAATTCTGAAGGAGACACAGTTAAAGATGTGACAGGTGTCCCATCTTGTCAATAACTTTTTAAACTCATATTATTTTATAAAATAGAGCTTTCTTTTTGAATCCAGTTATTTGTAGAACCTGCTCAGAATTGAGGAATGAAAGAATTAGCCATTGAGAGTTCGAGGACCTTTAAGTTTTCCATAGTAAAACCAACAAACAAAACAATGTAAGTTTTAGGTTTGTAAGAACTTTTGAAGTACTTCATTATCTAGAATTATTTAAAGACATCAACAATAATAATACTGAGTCCTTCCCCCCCCCTTTTTTTTCCTTTTTGAGTCCAGTTTAACAATTCACTGGGGAAAAGCCATTTAAAATTGAGTGGACCTAAATCCATACCTTCTATTAATAATGACAGAAGTGATGGAATGTTGAATTATATATCTATAAGAAGATATCACATGCCATTTGCTAAGTTTTGGACACCTGAGAAAGTATGTTAATATAAATAATTGTTGTGTTCAAATTATAGCCAAACATATCTGCAGGTTTTAAGCTGTCTAAAGTAATTCTACATTCTCAATGAATAATGTTTAACATTTGAACCAAAAACAGTTCTGCACGAATAATTAAAGGCTTAAGTTAAATACATAGACAGTCATTTAAATTTAGATCTGCAATAACATTTACTATTATTCTCCAAGGCTTTGACTGCTTGACAGAAACAAAGTACTCTGGGATTAATTTCAAGAAATGGTGCCAACTGTGCCGCAATTTGCTGTAATTAAGACATGAAAGAACACTAAATATTCAGATTAAAAGAAGCATGATGGAGCATGATAGAGAGTCAAGGTGTGGCAGGAAGCCAATAAAAAAACGCAGCTAGGAATACCATATTGATGGATACAAAATCAGCACCAGTAAAGTTTAGTGCATTTTGCTTTAAAGAAGCACATTCGTTTATCATTTTGTTCTTTGATTATATTTAAAGTCTTTTCCCGCTCAGATTTAAAGCTGAGACGTGGTGTGTTAAAAAGATAATAGAATTGAAAAAGAAAGTGACAAACATTGTTTTCTTATAAAGCTAATTAGTTTAAGTGGTGTGGAGAAGTCATTAGGAAGCTATCATAATTATCTTTATAGTGAAGGGATTTCCCTGTGTCACATTAGTTTGCTTTAGAGCTAAATGAAAGAGCTACATAGGTGTTAACTCAAAGAGATCAAATACACTTTTTGTATTCATTAAATTTTTCTTCATATTTTAAAGAGAAAGAATTCATTTTGATCCAACTAGTCTCCTTTTTAATTCCCTAAGAATTATGGGAAATATTTTCTTCAGCTTTTGAACCTTTACGTATTGATTAACACTGCATTTAAGCTAATGGTGACTCTTCCTTCCAACTGACTTTTTTTTTTTTTTTTTTTAAAGAGAGTCCCTTTAAGGTTTTGATCCTAAAAGAGATGTGGATACTTGACCCAGTTGCTAATGAGGGGCTGTATAATCTCCAGTATCCTATAGCTCAAAATAGCAGGATGCAATATAAAAAGTACATCATAAGAGGCACTATTGGAATGCTTTTTGTCTTCACAGGCAATACGCAAAAGATAGGACTTTCTAAGAAAGTCAGAAGCTGGTCTCCTGCAGGCACAGGAAGCCATCAAAGTCAAAGTGGGTAAGGTGATGAGCCTCGACAGTGTGGTCAGGAGACTGAAAGCAAGCATCCAGGATACACCGGGAGGAAAGCATCGGAAAGAGCAATCTCTGTCATTAGATCAGGTCTGCGGCAGCCAGATGGAGACCTGCAGAATCTGCATAGAGCAGGGCTTTGTGAGAGAGTCCAGTGTCCCCCAAATTGTGAGTTTCACCAGAATGTAATCTGTTCTAGCCTGATCAAAGAGAATTTCACATCACAGGTATGTGATTAGAAGCTCCAAATAGGAAATGTGGATCATTTTGGGCTTTGAGGTCGATGCTGCAAAGAGTCAGCATCTTCAAGAGAACCATAAAAACAAAACTGAGTTGTTTCTACACACAGAGATCTTTGCAGAAAATGTGTAATGTCTTTTGGATACAGAGTGTATATCTTAGCTCTTTTCCTGACGTTGCAAATCTTCATTTGGGGGGAAAAAATGGCTTCATATAAAGGGCTTAATATACAGTGCTCATGAACAATTCAAGTTGATCCTGAGTCTACAATTTTACCATTCTAGTAAAAAAAGAAAAAAAAAGTAGTTGCAGAGGCATCAAAGTACTTTACATCCACTGGCATTTATATAACTTAGATAAGATATAAGTACAAGAATTTATTTCATAGCATAAATAATCAATATTGCTTATAATCTGTGATATATAATATTCGTACAACATTGAATCTCTCTGAAGTCCACATGTTCGTTAAGGTTTTTTTTTGTTGTTCCATATAAACAAATAGTATGAAGCTGTGAGCATTATCGTTATTACTTTTGAGCTTGTTTGTCTAAAGTTGGTAGTGTAATACTTTTATGGATAGAATATTAATGAATTTACTGGGTACATAATAGACAGCGTTTGTCAACCCCTTAATTTTTCCTTCCACTATTCACAACATTGCCAGATACGTGTTTCTGGATAAAACCCCCTAGAGGTCTCCTGCAAATTCTTTTTCAATACAACCAGATCATTGCAGATAATTGTATTACACAGTGTATCGATCCAAAATCGTTGTGCACCGGAAACATCTGAAAAAACATGATTATAGCTTTCTGTTTATTGTTCGTACATCATATAAGCAGGCTTTTGTGTGAATCACCTGTAAAAAAGGCAAGGTGGAAACATCAGAGAAATTACCTCTTTACAAGAATCTATTGATCACTTTAAATCAAAGAAGTATGTTTGACATAAGATTACCTGCCAGTTTGAACATTAGGTACACTATGTTATAGCCTGGGGCAGCTGTAAGTCTGACAAAGGGATTGTAAATAAAGCATGCCGCTGCGAGCGCCTCTGGCTTGGGATCAACTCGGGCTCCAGTCCAAGGCATAGGTAAACTTAAAATAATTTACCCCCTTTAACCAGCACGTAATGAATTAGAGTAGACTCTTAGGAGAACCGTGAGGCATAAATCTCTTAGTCATTTCAAAATAGGCAAACTTCATAGACAATTCACATCATGCATAGTTGATAAAAGGTCTTTTTTGTGTATGTGCCACAAGGTGACTCAAGTGGTCTCGAAGTCAATCTATTGGTACAAGTAGATTCTTCAAAAAAGAAACTTCCTGAAGTGTTCTTATATCCACAGCCATTTGTATGTGGCCCGATCGCTCGAAGTCCTTTTAACTTCAAGACCATTAACCTCTCAATTTCAATGTCTGAAAATTCTCCTCAAAACTCATCTAAAAGTTTTGGTATGGTTTCCTTTTTTCATAAGAAATGCTGAAAGCTGAAAAAGCATAGAAAATGAAATACTTCACTTTTTTCATAAGAAATGCTGAAAGCTGAAAAAGCATAGAAAATGAAATACTTCACTCAAATTAGTTTTGCAACTGTATCAACAATGCTAAAAACATATCACTACAAAAATATCAATTGTTTTTATTTGAGTACATTTTTTATTGGTCAAGAACAGGGAAAGCTTGAAAGCCCTTACATATTTTTTAAGCTTGAAGGATTTTTTTTTTTTTAATTTTGAAAGCAAACTCATTGTAAGTCCTTTATTGGATTCCCCCCCACACACTTAACATGTGTTGAAATTATTAAACATTTAAGTCATTTGTTCAGAGAGATTTCGATGTATTTGGAATTTAATAAAGATGAGCTCTGGGTGATGCATTCTTCCTTGTTAAATATTTAGCTGTTTGCGTTAGCTCTGTGGTTTCCTGAGGCAGAAATTTAAACTGTTAATATATAGCAGGTTTAAGCTATAAAAATAGTAGATGCTATAATTTCTTCTGGGGCAAAACTGGTCATTTTGAACACTTGCAAGAAAACAAAGTGAACATGCATGCACATATTTATTAAAATATAAACAGTTGCTCAAAATCTATAAAGAGTAACTGAGAATCAGATATTCTTAGATCTAATTTATAAGGGAGACATCATTCAACTTCAAAGATGAATGATAAATACAGAATATATATAGAGTCTCTTCTTTATGAGGTTGCCTGTAAAAGATACCTCTGATGTAAGACTGTAATACCTTGGTTTCTAACTTTATTGAAGCTTAGTATAAACACCATTTTTTGGACATAAAATGAGAATCACTAAAAGGGAAGATGCTCTTTTTTTTTTAAATAAAAATATAGCCTTCTCCATTTCTGTTTATTTTGATTTGGAGATCTTAAAAATATTTCTTTTTTTCTTCATTTTGTACTGCAAGATTGAAATGACTGATTACTATAAAATATCACGATCTTTAGTACAATAGATTATATATCCAGTGAGATTTAAAAAGATCCAAAAGTGCCCTAGATAACATAATGCATATGAATATATATCCAAACATATGATTAAAGAAATAAAAATTTTAAAGACCATATTTACATTTGATGGCATGTATTTGAGGCAAATAGGAAAAAAAAACAGATAAATACTTTTATAAAGGGGAAATATTCTAACACAATGTACAGATATATATCTCTAGGAATACGGTCAACAAAGAACAAAGGAAAAATGTCTTTGTCTTAAATCACTTATTTTTTGAGAGCTTGAAGCGTACTGCCTAAGTCTGCTTTGGTCTAATGAAAGAGTGCCATCTATTGGATGACCTTGGAAAAGTGCTTAAATTTCATAAATACTATATATGAAAATAAATCAGTGAAGAGCCATCATTTTGGCATAATTCATAACATATCAGTCTTTGTCTACATGAATATGTATAAATATACCTGAGGTCTGTGTTAAAGAAAGAAAAAATACTTCGTATTAATGTTATTCTGTTATAGCACACTTACGTAGCAACAGAAATCTCACAATTAAAGGCAGCAAATTGTTGTCTGATTAAGGCACCTAATTTTTGAATTCAAATGTTTTATAAACTTGAGATGACGGCAATGCATCTTATATTCCTTCATACATACCTTTGTTTACTCATGCTTTAAATAAAGGAATCTGAAAATTGAATGCACGAGCTTGTATTTTGACAAGGGGGATCTGTTTAAATCTTCCTCAAAGTTGCATTGCATAAAATTTAAACCAAAAACAAAAGAAAAAAAAAAAACACACATTAGCCTGGTTTTTTAAAAGGCAATGTTCTTGTTTTATCTTTCAGCCCAAGAACTTGCCAGTCAAGATGAAAAACTTCTTCTAATGGAATCCAGCTTGAAAGCTACTCAAGAGCAGCTAACTGAGCAAATAGCAGAAACAGTTCGCCAAGAACAGAACAGTAGAAAACCCCAGGCAGAGCTGAAGACAGTGACAGAAGGGATTATTGCTTCTGAAGAAGAAAAAAATGATTACAAGTGAGTTGCTTTTTAGTATTTCAGAAAGTTTTACTTTACATACTAAAATCAAGTCAATCCTTTGACTTTCGTTGCTAAATATTTAACTCTCTCTATCTTGCAAAAGGTTCTGTGTAAATTGCTACCTTGTTCAATAAATTGTTGGTTCCAAAATATATAAACTTTAAATTTGCATCATTTCCTAACTGAAATGGCACATGCTGAACGTTATAACTGTCCTATTGTGATTCTAAATAATGATGTGGCCATCAACTTTCTTGTTAACTATCAAGAAATGTTCAAGGTAAGACGGAAGGAAAAAAAATACACTGTATTTCTGTAGCACCTATCTGCCAATGGCATTCTCATCTTTCTCCTTTTGGAGTCCAAAGGTTACATATGGCTCTTGTTGCCTTTCTTTTTTGTTAAAGTAGCAGTTCTAAGCAAGACACTATTAAATTGAGAGACCTTTAGAGGAGAATTTTTTGGTCAGACCATCGAGGCATGTAAGCAACGATGAAGAAAAGTAACAATGATCTCTGCTGTTTTGAAACATTCATGAGAATTGTTTCAGTGAAACACCTTCCAGTAGTTAATTTCTGTTTTCATCATCTAAATCTTTATGTAATTATTATGCTCACTACTATGTTTTCAGATTTTATCCTTTACTTTTCAAACAAATGTTAGTTCTTTTTTGAGTGTTCTGATAATTAGGTCTTCTATCCTCTGTGCCTTTTGCTTGATTTTCTTAAAAATATTTTTTTAAAAGTAGCATAGCCCAGATGAACTCCTCTCTCTCTCTCTTCCTCTCTCCCATCCCCCTTTCTCTTTCTCTCTCTGTTTGTCAAGAATTACACTTTACTCACCGAGCACTGGTTAAATTGAGTAATCACAGTTAGATAAAGCACACATACCTAAACTTTTTTTTTTTCTTCTCCTGTCACTCATACCTTTGAACACAATCCTGAGGCCAGAGCTAAAAAGGCATTTGATATTAATTCATCTTTGGAGGCCAGATCCTGAACTTTCATTACTTATTGTATATCTTGATATATCTATCAATAGGATTTGAAAATATTGCATATGACAAATGTTGAAATTTTTTTGATTTATAGTTTATAAAGCTAACAAATAATGCTAAAATGTAAAAGTAAAATTTTTGAAATTTATTCATGAGGAATTTATTTCTGTTTTTTAATCCTATGGTTTAATATCAGAAGGCACTAAAAATAATTTTACAATGTAAGATGACATTTTATAGGCTTCTAAATAAAACTAAACACTCAGATAAATCCTGTTTGCTGTTAATGTGCCTTCAGTCAGCTGCCAGAACTCAGACAACAAAAAAGCCACATTTAACAAATATTAAAGGTAGAAATTGGTACCAAGAATTAAAAGCATATTGGGCAAAGTTTCTTTGGGAATGGGTGCAGTAATGTACTATTGTTGTAAATATTATGGTCTTTTAAAAAGCTGAATTGTACTAAGGGAATAATATACTTAAGATATATTTAGATAACAAATCTATAAAAATGTTTGTGAACACTAATATAAAGCTAATGATAGTGGTCCATGTGAACTTAATAATATTAAAATAATGCCAACATTTTTTTTCTACAGTTAAATACCACATAAAGGCATATTATTTAGTGCGCTTGCAAAAAATACCATTTTTGATCTGAAAACCGGCATGCGAAGATCTGCTTCCAATCTTTGATTTTTATAAGTAAATACACCAGACAGTGATTCATCCAGTTAAATAACAATGAAAGGCTAAACTTAAGTTCTATATACTTGATCTATATTTATCTTATTTGACTATAAAGCTTGATCATAGAATAAAGTACAGTATTTTCTCCCAATGTCAAATTGCTGGTAGAGTGAAAAATATCATCTAAGAGAATAGTTAAAATTGTAACTATTTTTTTTGCCTATCTGCAGTATTTTTAATAATTAAATATCTTAGACATCAAAAAGCTATAAATATTATTATGACATGTTACAAGAATATGTTATTGAATTTAAAGAAACTGATACATGATCATAATCAAAAAAATGATTGTTTCTTAAGAGAAGTAAGTTCCCCTTTAAAAAAATATATAGCCTCAATACACATTGTCACAGGGTATGCCTACATCCTAGATATGTGTCTAAACATGAAAAAACAGACTACTTAAATGTAAAATGAAATCAAAGCCTTTTTAGCATAGTCAAAATAAAAAGTCCTAATTTAGTTTATTTGTTTTTACTGTTTTCTCCACTCAATCGACAGGTGGCACGAATTGGTCAGATTTACCAATTAATTTGGTATTGGGCAGTGTCAGGCAGCATGGTATTCACCAGTAAGAAGAAAGAAAACCACATCAGATATCATATGGCATGAGAACATTATAGTGAGTTCTCTTACCCAGTCATTCCTTTTTTTGGAAAAGTCTTTGGATTTTGACTAAGTGATGCAGGGTGAAATGTATAGAAAGTTAAGGTCAATGGCTTGAGTAGTTTCTAGAGTTTGTAATTATTGTTGAATTTTGCTATAGGGAGCAGAGGATCTCAATAGAGCAAAACATACTGGGACCTTTTTTTTTTTCTTCAAAAAGACAAACTCAATTCTGAAATCATGATTTTTGAATCTCATAAAAATAGAAAAAAATTAAAACCTGAAACAATTATTGAAATGTGCTGATATAAGTCATAAAAACAGTAACTAGAATGTATATTTTAAGAGACCTGTTACAATTTGAAATGTATGTCAGGTTTCTACGTTCATCTTTCTAATAGTGATAATGCATCCAAGTGACTTTTTGATAAGTAATTATCTCAAAATGATTTCCTCCATCCATGTACTTCGGAACAGTCATTCAGGACTCACCAGGTCCCAATCCCACCAAGATCTATTACTAAGTTAAGGCATTTCTTAACTAAATGTGAAACAGTTTAAAAAAGTAGTAAAACATTTGGCAATCAAAGGGAAGAGTGTTTTTAACTATAAAATATGCCTTGTAAGTTCTCAGTTCCATAAAGCTGAGTGTTCTTTTTAAAGAACATATAGGATTTAGACTTTATTTTTCTCCTCTCTTTTTGAGCCAGATGTGAAGAACACACACCATATACTCAGTATAAGCCTGTTACACTTGAAAGATTTGTTCTGAATGTCCAGTGGGAACCTGGAAATCGTAATAATTTGTAGTATCGATTGAGTGAAGCTATGCAGCTGAGGCCTCCGGTGAATAGACAGGAATAGACATTTTATTGATTAACTTTTACAGTCATATTTTCAAGACTCCGCTGCAACATAATTTTCACTTCCCAGCTTTGTGTTGTTGCATCATGAAACTTGGATTCTTCTCTCTTAACATTTACCCACTTGAGGAAAAAAGTATGGACATGTCTTGCCAGGGTTGTGATCTACAGAGATGCAAAAGTTTCCGGAAAATAATTTCTCTTAAGTGCTATTCTGCTGCAAACAGTAGAAAGGAGCTAGTGGGTTATCAGAGTTTTGGGGAAAATCATTATAGCAACTATTGGGTAATTAAACTTCTTTCCTCATTCTTTTCATGTTTAGGCATCCTAATTTTCCTGCCCTAACTACCTGCATATAAATATTAAAATGGATTATCTTGTGATGGTGTTGTTTTTATTTTATTATTATCACTTTCTATCTTTTTTAATGTGAGTAGCAGAAGAAAAATAATTGTACCAATAGTCTATAATTTAGTCTGAAATGAAAATTATTAAATACTAAATCATTTTGGCCAGCAATTTCGAAGTATGAGTATGTGGACATATACCTATTGAACATATGTGATATTCCCTAGCCCTGTGAGAGTTTTTAAAAATCATTTAAGTAAAAAAATGTTGTGTTTGCACAGGTGAACATAGGGCAGATATTCTGTATATAATCATATGTTTATTTACTTCAGGTTCTTCACTGCTTGAATTTTTGGTCATTGGAGCAAACTGCAGATTTTATACTTTACATAGGTGGAAAAATATTTCAGTATAATTTTATGTAAGAGATGGTGACAGAGATATTTAGATATTAGATTGGATTTGGAAAAAGGCATTTTTAAAAAGAAGTTTGCATCAATTCCTTTTTTAGCTCACATCTGCACATCTTTCTTGTATTTATGATGTCGAAAAATCATGTTAGAATAAGTTGATCCAAAGACAAAATTCAAGAGGTTCATATGACTACCTCAGCCCAGAAGATATAAAATGTAACTAAATTAGACCCAAAATTTAGCAAGTTCTAATAGTTGTGCATGATAATTCATATTCTGTGACACTAATGCTTTATATAGTTAATTTTAAGAGTTTATTTTTATTTAATGTTATTGATAATCACTATGGAATTTTGGTTCTAAACTTCATGGATTTGATTTTAAAAAGTATGCAAAGCCCATTAAGCTTCCAATTACTGCACTTTTAGTCCAAAATTAAAAGTTGTGTAACCAGTAGTGAGAGTATGAAACTGATGCTTTTCTTATTACACTGAATATTAAATATTTAAATGATATTCAACAAGTTTATAGCTTTTTTCCCTATTGATTTCAAAGATTATTGAGAATTAGCTTTGGTTTTTCTTCTATGATGAAGAAAAAACAAAGTTTTTTTCTGTAGCAAGTTTTATAAATAGGTTTATGTGCAATATATATGTAAAAACAGTGCTTCTTGAAGTTCCATGGTTACACAATTATAGCACATTAACATGTTTTAAGATTTTTAAATTACTTGCATGTAAATAACTATGTTTTTCTTCTAATGGAGTAGGTCTTTATTTATAATGAAAAGGTGTTTGAATAAAATATCTAGGGATTAATTCTTTCCTTCTTCACACTAAAAGAATGAATAAAATAATGTATAAAGAATACACATTATTTTTATAACACATGACTCTTAGAAGACTCTTACCTACGTAATCAAACATGTGTTTTAAACTTCTTTACCAAAATAAGGAACGCAATTAAGACAGATCAAGTCATAAACATAAAATACAAAAAAGTCTGAATTGAGATTGATTTCAACATAATCCTGTAGAGGAATCCCCACTTATTGATCATTTTAAAGCCCATGCATAGCACTTAGAAAGATAAAGTAAGCAAGGCCAGATAATCAAAGCATTTAAATAGTAAAAACAGCAACTGCCACTGTAGACTGCTAAAATAAATCCATAATACAAATTGCTTTAGCAAAAAGTGGATGAGCAGCTGATCTTCCTATTGAACTCTGATGCCGTTCAGTGACCACACTGGGAAAAGGATTGGGAGAAATGCCTTAAAGATCAATATTGAGTGAGATGTAGCAGGGATTCATTTTGAACATGAAAGCATTACAGGTGTGAGAGTATAGACATCTTTAGGACATGTCATCAAGTGGAGATTGTTTAATACAGTTAAAAAATGCCATCTATGTCTGATAGTGCCAAACAACGGTCACAGAAATGCTTTCTTAGCTGTTTCAAGAAATTGTTTGAACGGAGTTTAAAACCGTTTCTTGGGTTTGAAAGTATAGAAAGCTCACTCTGTGCTAAAATAGCAAGGCAACTACTCACCAAAGTAAGTTACTGTCTCTCTGTAAATATATTCTATGTATGTCACTAATCTGTATTTGGGATGTCAAATAATTATGGGCTTGTAGTCTGTGTCCTGTGTGGAGGTATGAAAATTAATTATAGAACGGGTGCGGAAGAGACATTTTTGGAGTTGTAGGGGAGTGGAGTATTCTTGTTGCGAGTCCGTTTTTGAAACTTGTTGCAATTTGAGGAGTCCTCTTTTAAATGAGTGTTTGAGCTCCACTGACTAATTATCTTCTCGGCTCTAGTGAACTTCAATAGGAATTTTCAGTATATAGATGCATGGCCAACAGAATTAGGTTTAACATATTTAATTACTTTTCCTGTAAAATTTGAGTTTAACTTTTACTTAGTGAGATATCTTCATGGCTATAATGAAGTTTTGTGGCAACCTGAATATGACTTAGCATAAGTACATGCAGTTTTACTGTATTTTGGAATAAAGTGGTTCTTCAGTCAAAATGGACAATAATGTGATTTATTTACTCACACCTTTTCTCAGGTTCCCATAGGTGTCATCTTGATGTCATTACGTTTTCATAGCTTCTAAACCCATCTGCATGTTCACTGCGTGAATAGTGATGTCTTGATAAGTACACCAGTGGAGTTTTCTGCTCATATTTTTTCACCAGGTATTTTTTAAACTCCCTTATTTATCTATTTAATTTTTTTAAAAGATTTATTTGTTTCTCTGAGAGCACACATGAGAGAGAGCGCGCGCACACACACACACACATACACACACACACACAGGGAGAGGGAGAAGGAGAAGCAGACTCCCCACTGAGTAAGGAGCCTGATGTAAGGCTCCATTCCAGGATCCTGGGATGACCTGAGCCAAAGGCAGTTGCTTAATTGACTGTGCCACCCAGGCGCCCCTCCGCCAGGTATTTCTGAGGGAAGATAACCATAACCTCCTAATACTTTGATAGTAGTATTTAGAACTTTACAATATTACTGGTTGATTTTACTTCATTTACAAAAACATTTCAATATTGAACTTCTCCATTAAATGGCATAAAACATTGACTCATTTAAATCTTGTTTTTTTTTTCCTAACACAGAAAAGAAAGAACCCAAATGAAGATTGGTTACATTTAAGACAGTTTTCCATATCAAAATGAAACATAGAATGAAGCTCGAGGCTTAAAAGTTGCATAACTCAAGCTCAGTTTTTTCCACTCCCTTCTTTCCATAATGAATAGTTATTTACAACTATTGTAGTCTCCATGTTTGCTGCATGAATTGCTGATGGCAGCGATTTCGATGGTGAAATTGTGAAATAATATTCATAGTTGTCAGAAAAAGGTCATTCTATTTGCATTCATTAGGAACCTGGAGGACCGTGCAGTGTGTGTTTCCTTTGGGATGTTGTAGCTATTGATTTATACACAGCTGTAGGAAAAATTAATTAGGATTATATTTCACTTATTACTGCGGGCTGTGTAATAAGAAAGAAAAACATTTTTTGTTAGAAAGTTGAACAGAAAAACCTAAATGGAATCATTGTTTCTTAAATCACAACTACTTTATCATATAATTTTTCCTCTATAATCCGGTTAAAGGCTTAGTGCATTTATGGAAATTAAATTAGCACTTTGAAAAACGAGTGTTTTAGGACATATCCTATATTAATAACGATCATCTAAATTAAGCAAAAAAGACATTTTTCCCTTGTTAATTGAAACTTTCTTTTCTCTAAGCTAAGGCAATGTGTATTTGTCCAGTGTAGTTTGCAGGTATTGAGAATCTTTTCCAAAGAGTTCAATTAAACACCAAACAGGGACCAAAATCAGGTAGATTGTCAAGGTGAAGGAATAGATTCCAGAAATGAAAGTTTTAGTAGTAAAACAAGAGAGAAAAAAAGTTCACTTATTTTTTTATATTCTCAGCCTAAGAAACTATGGGTTCTTCTGTAATTAGGTTCTTTTGTAAATTTAATACTTCAAATAAACTAAAATGTGACATTGACAATATTCTCCCTTTGTGTGATAGTACTGGATTTCAAATTGTTTTAAAATGTATATATTTGGTTTCTTTTCTATGAACACCATGCATACTCTAAGTGAAAAAATATTGAATTCAGTTCTCCACGTTGTTTATATGTGACACATGTTTGAGATTAATCAAATTGTAGTCACTTCTAATTAATAGCAGAAAATAATTTCGAAATGGGGCAGAAACAGATGACAAAGGATAGTTTGTGTGTGTTCAAGACATACTTTATGAATGGAAACACATGCCTATTGTGACATTCCTAACTTGAAAATTTTATTAACTCCCCTATTGTCTTTCAGATATGTAGCATTTTAAGAAACCCACTGCCTGGCATGTGGTGGATGTATAGAATCAGTATTTAGAGAAAAACAAAATCATAGAGGGCTCTTTTGATGCTCCTATAAAATCTGAAACTAAAGTGTTAAAATCCATTTGTAGTATTGGAAATTTTTAGGCTTTATTAAAGGAGTTTATGGAAAGGTCAACAGTGAAACTGAGTTTAAATATAGGCTGCTTCTGTACATTTTATCAAAAATATTATCTAAAAAATAATGACTAGGATTAAAATTACATTACTTCCTTCTCCAAAACTTTCAACTATGTTACCTATGACAATAGGAATCTATTCCTTAATGTATGGAGTAGAATATAATTTGGGTAAACATTTTGTCCTCTGTTTGTCTGCTTTGAATACTTGGGGGACCCTTTAAGAGAAAGAAGTTTTATATTGAGTAATATGGAATTTTGCCTTTTCAGAGTGATAAGCAATATTTTCCATCTTGGCACATTTTGTATTCTGTTGTAAAAATTATATGAGGTAATTATAGTGAGATTCATTGCAAGCCCTTGGCTTTTGTGGTGCATCTAGCTTGTCCAGTTTGTTTTTAGAATAATGCTGTGTGATGTTAATAATGAGGCAACTAACTAAGAATTTTATTAAAAGTCATGGAGGCCTAGTCTAAATTTTCGAATGACTTTCTTAATTAAAACAAAATATAGAACTGTATTGCTTAGGAAAACTTATTGATCGAGCTATATACTGGTCCACATTGTATTGAAAAGCTAATGTTTTAAAGGCACTGTTTCTTTAGATGGTGGGGGACACAAGAAATAGCTAAGATGTGGTTCTTTACTCTGAAGCACTCATCAGCTAGCAGGGGAAAAGTTCCTGGAAAGAGATGTTGACAACACTAGGTTATATGTGATGTGTCTGTTAAATGTAATGGAAAATTAGCATATTATAGAAACAATTACCCCTTAAGGGATAATTAAAAGGACACTAATGGGTAACTGTATTTTCAAAATGTGTAAATATTTGAGAAGGTATTTTATGGGCAAAAAGACTAAGAAGAGAGAACAATGAGAAAGTACATTTTTCGTCTAGAAAAGGTGTCTTTTATGTTGTGGAGAATATTCAGGTGTATAGAAAAGCAGGGTGGGGGTCTTGATGCCTAGTTTTGGGAATTTATAATTTGTTTAGAAATAAATGTGGAGATTATGAGAAGCCGAGAGAAGCAATACCCAAATCTCTCACTCTTTTCTCTTAACAATTCACGTGACTATTCATAATCATTCTCAAATATTGATGTCTTAGCCTCCCTGTGGCTGCCTCCCCACTCAATTCAGACTCAATTATGTTATATACTCTGTGCCCACACGGGTAATATTTACTCAGAGTAATACTTACTCTGTTATGGTGTGTTTTTCTTATTTTGCTATATGAATTCTTATATTGCTATATGAATAAAGGCCTATTTCCCCCACTGGGTGGCTTTGTGTTCAATAACCTTCCTGGATCACTGTAGGCATTACCATATTTTAACTAATTTTGATTAAATTAGGAATAGATAAAGAGAATGAATTTAGCTCTGTGTCTGGTCCAATATATTATCCATCACCTTGCGAAACACGGTCAGTTGCTGGGCTGTCCCCTACCATCAGGTGAGAATGTCAAAATGGACCTTTATCTAAATGTAGCACCAAACTTTAACCCTTGGCTTGTGTATTGTTTCAGACAACCCATCCAAGACTGAGGGGGAAAAAAAGGGATAAAATGGAAGCTTTCTTGAAATAGATGAGACGGGGTTGCTACATAATAAAAAAATAAGAAATAATATGTGAGTAGTAAGGAAAGGATACTCAGTTTTACTTTCAATGTATGGTGGTGTGGCCTGGATATTTGTGTCCCCCTCAAATTCATATGTTGAAATATTAACCCCCAAAGTGATGATATTAATATGTGGGGTCTTTGGGAGATGATTAGGTCACAAACAGTGGAACTTTCATGAATGGGATTAGCGCCTTTGTAGAAGGAGCTGAGAAATCTTCCTTGTCTCTTCAACTATGTGAGGACATAGCTAAAAACTGTGTATACTCCAGGAAGTGAGTCTTTCACCAGACACACAATCTGTTCCTTGATCTTTGATTTCTCAGCCTATAGAATGGTGAGAAATAAATTGTTGTCATTTATAAACCACCCAGTTTATGGTATTTTGTTATAGCAGGCCAAATGGACTAAGACGCGGGAAAACAGAAGGAAAAAAGAATAGTAAATTAAAAGAAGTGAGGAAGGACTAGGTCCTTCTGTCATATAGACATGAATTGAGGATGGACAGAAGATGAAGAGCTAGTGGACATGGAAGATACAAGAAAGAAAGTAGATAATTGATAGGGCAAAAAATCAGATGATATATACAGATGCTTATGACTTGCAAATATAGACCACTATAGAATGTGGGTGAGTGACAGATAAAGATGTAGAGAAAATGTGAGGGCATGTTTAGAAAATGAGAACAGTTTTTGAGACACAATCATCTGATGGAATGAGTATGATGGAGGTTTAGAGAATGATGAGCAGGACTGTCAAAAACTATTGAAATCATTGAGCACTGAGTAGAATTTAAGGGAGTATATATTAATGTTTACTTAAGGAAATTTAGACACACAAGATACAAAGATTTTATGGGGCAAGGATTACTGGGTTTAAGTGAATCCTGAAACGCCAATTCATTCATTTAATGAATGACTATTTAATAGCCATTTAATGAATGGCTATTTCCTTAGGTCCTATGACGTGCCTAGCACTAATCAACACCTTAGGTATAAACAGTGAATAAAATAAGTCCCTGTGCTCAAGGAGGTTATATTCTAGTGGGAAGTTAGATGACAAAAAGGCTGATATATAAATATATATATATTTATAGAGAGAGAGAGAGAGAGAGAGAGATCTATATCTATATCTATATTCATATCTATCTATCTCAAGATTATACAGTGTAGTGTAGTTTGTGTCCTTCATGGATTTTTTAGTTTTCTTCATCACATTAAAGGAGACTTGAATATTAGGGATGTGTAAATATTTGAATGGCACAGCTTCCTCCAGTTCTGGAAATATCCTCTGCCCAGGCATGCATCCCTTTGGGTTTTTGATTTACCTGCTTTCTGAAGACTGGAAAAGGTGATATTTTAAGGCTTGCTTGTACTAAAAGCCTTGAAAACTTTATAGCAATGACTGACAAGTTATTAAAATACATGCCCAAATCACATTTTCACTTGTATTTGCAGACATCTTTAGTTTTTCTCTTCTTTTAAGTTAGGCACAACTTTTAAAATCAGGTCCAGATCTTTCTTCTTTTCATTTTTCTCTTTATCCTTGTTCTCATGGCTTCACTTACAGAGACAGATCCAAAGTTTTAGACTCTGGGGGCTATCTTAAATACATGCCAAGTATCCCTTTTTCCTCATACTTCTTTTGCTCCTGGTAAAGTTAACCTAATTTTTCCATTAAGATTATTCTAAATTTTATCATTATTGCCATTGACTCTCTCTGTTTTCCTGAAGGCCTGAACCACCTTCCTTATGCTTCGTTTATATAACACTCAACCAGGGGTAGAATCAAACCATCAGGTTGACTGGCCTGTTTCTGGATTATTCTTGATTTGAATTAAGGCAACAGATAAGCCAAGGTTGGTCTACCACCATTAATTAGACATCTCAAAGGAGCTCAGAAGAATCCATTCAGAAACCACTTAAGATTTCAAATAATTATTTTCAAAGAATAAAATGGCAAATACAAATCTTAGAAAAATCTTTGGACTTACTTATTAACAGTAAATGTTTCTATAGCATGGTGCCTAGCCAACATATCTAATTAGTTGCTAATATACCTATTGCTAATGGGGAATAATTTGGTTTTGCTTGTTTGTTTTGTGTTTGCTTTATTCCACTCACACTAAAACCTGATTTTTTTTTTTTTATGGTCTCAGAGACTTTCCCATTTTGTCCAGTAAGTCTCTATAACCATCCAAATCCTTCAAATGGAAGTGAAAGTCAAACTCATACATAACTGAATACCTTCATAAAGAGCGTCCAAAACGTCTTGCTTCTTTAAAATAGAGGCTGGAACCCTCAAGACTGAGCGAGGAAAATGTGTACCATGTAAAGTTGAAAATGTGAACTTTAATTAGGAGAAAATTTTGGGGTGCCCTAGAGTGGATCCAAATATGGAAATAAGAAATATAATGAAAACTCTTGGATAACCACATTTTTTTTGGCTGCATTGTATCTAATTTAAGCCTGAACTAAGGTAAAATTATTCAAAATTACTTAATGGGAATTCAAAATGCCATTATAGTTAATGAAAATACTTGCCATTTTTTTGAGCACTGAGTATATACTAACATCTATATTTATTGTCTTACATCCATTATTGTATTTAGTCTTCATCTCAGTTGATTAAAATTAATATTATTGCTATTAATTTCAGGTAAAGAAACTCAAGGCTAATAGAGATTAAAGAATTTGTTGGTATATCCATACCTGAGACTTAACCTCATATGTAATTATACCTTGAAATTTATATTTTCAACCATTAAATAAACTATATTAATTTGAAATTATAAATATGCAGTTTAGTTGCAACTTAGTTGGTAGGTGGAGAAGATGTAGAATATTTATTTAAATAGGAGCTTCCAGAGTCCAAGACTTCATTTCAGCAACTGTGGGCTATACCAATAAGCACATGATATTGCTGCAATTATACTTTATAAATGTAAATAAAAACAAACAATGAAATACTATAAAAGTAAGCTTTAAACACAAATAGAAATTCTAGCATGTCTACTATAAGATACTGTAGGGGGAAAAAAAAAAAAGCCTTAACAACAGATTAACCAATTCTTTCCTGGACCAGAATATGATTCAGTTTAAAATGTTTTGAACCATAATGCTGGAGTAGCCCACTTGCTCAGGATATTTTCAAACAATAACTATTATTACACATATACATATATACTATGTATAACACAATGTAATTTTAATTATAGAACCCAAGAAATATGAATTTCACCTTGACACCGGAAATGGTTCTATTATGTATTTACTTGGTGTTTAACAGAACTTAGACTCTATGATACTTTGAGAAAAATTCTGAAGATTTACTCTCTCAAGGTTTATCTGATTTTCTTAAGGCACTCACAAATATATTTGCAAAACGTAAAATATACATCGATGCATTGGTGTCCTAAATCCAAAAAGGGTTTGGGAAGACTTAAAATTACAACACGTTTTTTTCAATGGAAATAAATGACAAAAAACCCAACCAAACAAAAATAAGGCAAAAGTGGGAAGAAGCACAGTGGTTGCAGGAGTGAGTCTAGCTGTGGAAATCATTGCAATTGTGCACCTAACATCAGCAAATTAGCACTGAGGCCAAAATGCAATGTGCCTGATGATTGAATTAAGGATGCTAGAATTTCGCTTGTGAGAAGGGACCTAAGATAAAGCTGGAATATCCAGATGACAATGACAGAAAGAAGAGAAATTCATTCCATTCCACTATGCTGGCAAAAAGGGGTGAAGTTCCTGGGGGACACACCCTGTTTGGGGACAGGAACATACTACCACTAACCAAAGGGAATAGAAACAGGATGTGAACGTTGGGAATAATTGTGCTAGATGATCAACCTTTATTATTTTGGAGACAACAAGTCTGCAGGGGTTTATTTTCATGATGCTTGTCAGAGAACCATGCTACCTTTATGCCTTTACAAGGTTAGGTTAATTTGCTTGTCTAAAAGAATCTTCAGGAAAACTAGCTTTTACTCCCAGGCTATGCACTTGAATAAACATACATTGCTTTGCCCAGATATATTTTCCTTCTAACAAATTATCCAGGATTTCTGGTCTGATGTCTTACTGTGAATAGCATTTTATTGAGAAACAAAAAGAAATTTGTGAAATCCCTCTGTAGGAATGAATGGATTAGTTGTTATTCATGACACCTCCACTGCTCCGACCTTCAGGATGCTTTATGCTGAGAAAGACAAGCATGTTAGCCTGCTGTGGCAGAGACAAGACATTTTGGGAGAGCAGTACTTTCTCTGGGACTGCTTTTATTTTTTTTTCCCTGATGGATCTGGAATTATAACTCCACTGTTAAATTCAACTATCTATGTGTAGACAAGGAAAAAGGAACAACAGTGCAATGCCCAGAGTTAAAGGGAACATAAACTAACATTTAAGAAATAAATAGGTACAAAAAGAAGAAAAAGAGGGAATAAGGCTAAAAAAATGAAATGAAGATGTCAACTTACATTTTCTTTTTTTTTTTTTGCATTTTAACTTCACATATACACTTTTATGGTATTTGTAATATTTTTATAAAAATTTTAATCTCTAGTATTCTTATAGAAATTTTAATTTGTAGTATTCTTACAGAAAATTACTATGTATCAATGATTTAGACTTGCAGGAGCTTTCATCCATTTTTTTAAATTATGAAGTAATCAAAATAGAGAAATTCTGTGAACTACCTCACGTCTGGTGGTGGATCTGAAACAGGAAACTGATTATCTGATGAATCTCAACGATTTTAAAATGAAGTCCAAATTTCACAAAACTGCCATTACCAAAGGATTTTGTATTTCCACTGCACTTGGCTTAGTATGAATCTGAGGGTTGAGGTTCAGTAGATAAGCGGCAAGAATGTAAATTGCAAAACAATTCTTACCCTTAGGTGAACATTTCAAATGTGTTACTCTATGCTTGAGGTTAAACGAAATTTTTGCTCACGCAAGAAATAAATTCTGCTTAGGTAAAATGTAGCATATTATTTTCCTTCTTATAATTAATAAGTGGCCTTGAGGAATCAAAATCGCTGAGTGGTATGATAAAGCACTTGCTAATGGAGATACATTTATCCAAAGAAATATTTGTTTTTTTCCGGAAATGAAAATCTCTTCAGCTAAATTGTATCATGTACTCAGTTGACTGGGCTCAGGAGAAATGTTGGCTTTGCACAAGAGAAGGTTTTAGATGTCTAAGCTCAAATGTTTAGTTGGTTTTCACAGAAGCAGATAAAGGAACACTCAACTGCTCCTACAGGAATAGACAAAAGATGAACAAATGTGTTGTTGCTTCCCCCCTCCCCCCACCAATAGTAGTACAGGAACTATTCTTAAAGGATTTTTACTGGATATAATTATAAACAATATGTATGGTTAACTCCACATAAAATTGTTTGGCTTATAAGAATGATTTAAAGTTAACATGTTGGATGAATTACTTGTTTTTCTTTAAAAACAGTGGAAAGCTCAAATAATAGAGCATCTCATAATGGATGAGAGAGTCAGATACACTTGAGTTGGAATCCTTATAAGCTATTGCCACTTTGAGCAAATTACTTTACTTCTAAGACTCAGTATTTTCATCTCTAATTTGTAGATAATAATATCTTTCTCATAGGCATGTTATGAGAAGGCAGACAATTTTGTAGAGGTCATGCACTGGCCTGACACAGTCACGGTTCTCAATAATTGGTAGACATTGTCAAATTAGAAATGAAGGTTTGTTTCATCAGATAAAAGATGTTACAATTTTTCTAATAACAAAAACTCCACCATTGGGACATAATGGATACAAGATTAAGCAGATTAATGTAGTTAGAGGATATTGCCCTTATTTATATCCTGATAAATGGATATAAAGTAGTCCCTGGCAACCCCCCAATGAAGGTCTTTTTGGTGAGTTTCAACTGCACGTGGGTTATTGCCTGGCATGAGACTCAAGAAAACAAAGGATTTTCCTCCAAAGCCTAGCAGCATCATATATGAAATATTATTAATCTCTTTAGAGAAAAAGAAAAACCTGGTTCTCTTAGGATTGTCTAGAAGCATTCCCTTTAAACTTTCAGTCTCTTCAAATTCAGTATTGTGCAAACTATGTTAGATATAGTTTTAACATAACCTTTGTAAGAAGGAGGAGATTGATTAATTTGCTGCTGACAAGAGTTCACATTCTTTTTGTTTTTCTCAGAGGATGCATCTGCTTCCTATTCTGAACATGGTTCTACTTACAATCTAATTGCACTACCCTACACTGCCCTATTATTTTCTGAGTCTGAGCCTACATTTTAGGCCAATCATTGAAGAGTACAGGAAGAGAAGACTTAGAAATTGAAGGCGCACATATACATACTCGTCTCATTACATGTATCAGTAGAGCTGCTTCAGATTGTAGAAGCATGCAGTTCTATGCTTTAGGCTTGTCCTCACAATTTCCTGAGATAGGTCAAAATTATTGTCTCCATATGAGGTGTGATATTTGTCATCTAATGATAAATGGTTGAATGATTTAAGCACTTACTTGAGCTTCGTACTTTCTTTGCTCCTCTCACTGGGTCTTAGGCTCTATAGTTAGAATATTTTGTCCAGATGTATAAATGGAAACTTTGAAGAAAAAAAATCGTTCGGGTTTTATTAAGCTTAACTCCTAAAATATCACTGTGAGTAGTAATTAAATTAGTATCTGTGGAGCACTATAATAAATGAGATATAATTTAAAGATCACATATGTAAAAGCTTAATTCAAATTAAGATCTCCTTCTTCCCATATTAACTTGGTGAATTTAAGTTTTGTTGCTGTCCCATTCCCTAGAAAACTATCGTGGTGGTATTCACCCCGAATTTAACAGTAATATACCGTCATAAACTGGAGTCAGAAGGTTTGAGGAGATTGAACTCTTGGAAACAGGTTTATGTTTGAGCTTGGTACATGTGGCTGAAGTTTTGAGTTTCTGGATTTTTGTTGTTGTTGTTGTTTTTTTCTCTCTACACATCAAATCTTTAATTAGAAAGTAACCCAATCATTTCTTCTTAGCATGAGAAAACCATACTGCAAACCTTAGTACAAGAGATGAATCCTACCTCACAACAGAATGATCAACCTAAGGATTACAAAGGGTGAAATCATTCACTTACTTGTTAAATGGTCTCTTCTGAATACTGATTCAATCTGTTATATTTCTAGTAATAAGCATGCAACACTAAATATACTGAATAAATTATAAACTAATATATACCAATTATATTATATACTACAATATGTATACAATTATATACTAATATATACTAATATGCTGAATATACTAAACATTGGAGATCTATATACACATATATATACACATATATGTCTATGTTCAGTGTTCAGTATTAATACACTAAAGAGATATTAAAATATATATATGTGTGTATATATATATTTTAATATCTCTTTAGTGTATTAAAAATTAAAAAGATATTAAAATATATATACACATATATATGTGTATATATATATATATTTAATATTTCTTTAGTGTATTAACACTGAACATGCAACACTGAACTTATCGTTCCTAACATTCCCTGGAAGAATGCTACTGGAAACTTTTATACATCAGATATGCATAGCCATCATTTTACAATGGAACAAAAAGGTTCAGAGGTGATGTCACATGACTGATCAGCATCAGGGTTGAGTGTTCAATCCAGGATTTCAAACTTCAAGACCAGCATTTATTCAACTATGTTCTACTCAATTCTTATAACACTATTAGGGCTTAATAGAATTTGAATAAAATGTGTTTCCTCACTAGTCTTGGTTTTCCTCCACCAGTAGTTACAACCAATGATCCACTTATTTAATAAGACTTTCATGAGCAGGGGCCATGCCTTTGCCTCTTTGTATTTTCTCGGGATTTAGAACAGTGTTCTGCACGAGTGGGTGTCCAGTCACTGTTGACTCAGACGGGCAGAATTCGTTCTTTAAACCAAATATATGCCGAACCTCAGATGTCTGTCCCTATCTGGCACGTCTAATTTTCCCAGAAGTAGAAATGTTCATTCGTTCTACCGCAAGGTTTTCTGTTTCTGTTTCATTTTAATATATCAGGTTCTTTTTTCTTTGTGATTATCACACAAGGAAATTCTTTGACAAAATACATTGGAGTCCCTCTAGCCATGGAGTTTTGTCTGTGAGTTACAATTTCATATTTTTCCCTTTACATTTGGGGATTGAATTAAGAAAATATTAATAAAGCTACAGTAAGACTTGTAGCTGTATGATAAATAATAAAGAATGTTTATTATGTGCACTATATTCTATATAGTATAGTATTCTATGCACTAGAGTCTACAAAAGGAAAACTAGAAAAATAAAACTCACAGTAACTTTTATAGAGAAAAATCTAAGGGAAACAACTGACAAGGTAGTCTTTATTTTTACAGAAAATGTTCATGTAAGTCTTCTGTAGTATTATTTTGGCTTACTACTAATAAGTCACTAAGAAGTTTTTAACACAGGTCACTCTACTATTTACCTGAAGATATCATAGTTCCTGATAATTATAAAAACAAACAAACCAGGGGCGCCTGGGTGGCTCAGTCTGCTAAGCGGCTGCCTTTGGCTCACGTCATGATCCTAGGGTCCTGGGATTGAGCCCTGCCTGGGGCTCCCTGCTAGGTGTGAAGCCTGCTTTTCCCTCTCCCACTCCCACTGCTTGTGCTCTCTCTCTCACGCTCTAGGTCTCAAATAAATAAATAAAATCTTAAAAAAAAAAAAAGAACCCAGTTCATGTATGAACCACTAAGCAGCAGTGCATTCCACTTTGTTTGAATGTGTGGAGATTGAATTTTTTCTATAAATCCAGATGAACTATGTAGATTCTTAAAAGTAGTTCATTCACAATACTTTCTTCTCATTGATGATATCTATATAAATACAGTTGTACCTGTTTATCTGTACACACACACACACGTATGTGCCTATGCTAAGTTGATGAAATCATCAAAGAAACGGTAACACCTATTCCAATAAAGGAAAGAAATATATATATTGACCATAGTTAGGCTCCCTCGATAATACCTTCATGGTCCTGTCATGGTCTTTTTTTCATACTCTGTTTCTATGGACTTTGTATTCTATTTCTAAGAAACTAGGTGGAGTACTTAACATTCCTTTGAACTTCCAATATTTGTGAATCTGTTACTTTCCTCATGTGTTTCTCTTCATTTTTAGTATGACATTGTCCCATAACTTTCATAAATATATATTCATATTTATATAATATATCCAAAGAAAAATTTTGTATAAAAAGTATTCATTTATTCATTCATTTACTCATCTTATTTGACCAACCAATATTTATTGTCATTTGCTATGTGCTAGGTACCTTTTAATACCATAGAAGGATATAGCAGAACACAGACAAAAAAACTTTTTCCTAATGGAGCTTACATCAAACTGAAGAGATACGCATAAAATAAAATTATATATTTCCACTTGTGATGAGTTTTGCAAGGAAAAACACATTGTGCAATAAGAGTGTATGTAAAAATAACTTAAACTCCAACCAAAGTGTCTCCTTTAATTACAAAAAAAATTTTCAATAATGGTTTGGTTTGCAAGCCAAGAAGTGTCATGGGCTTCAGGTGGTTATTTTGTACACTGCTGTGACACACATTTCCTTTTTATGCGGGGATTTTGGGGGGACTATTGTCTCACATCTCTGAGAAAGTTTTGGATTTTTTTTTGGACGTTCATTTTTTAAAAATAAAGCCCATACTATCACAGCTTAGAAATTATAAAAATGATTTTCCAATCCCTCTCTTTCAATAGAAAATAGAGCCTCAATAAGTTGATTGTGCACAGATTTGCAAGTGTAAACCAGAAAGTATTTCTAAATGTGAAATATCAAGAAAAGCTTATGAATGTTCATTTAGAATCTTGGTAATATGGGTCTCCTCATGTTTTGAACAAATGGAGCACATGGAAATCTAAACCAATATATTAGCAACACAAGTCAACAATACTCTGTATAGAAAAACAAGAAAGACTATATATATAGCCTAACACATAATCAATACACAGAAGAGACACTTTCAAAATTTGCATGTGATAAATATGTAGGAAAACATTTTATTCATTTTTCTTTTTTAAAATCACAAAAGAATAATGTGTTTCTACTAATTTAAGTCAAATTACTCTTAATGATATCTTTACAAAAATAGCTGTCTTAAATTGGATTCCCTGGAAACAGATTCTGAGGTGGAGAGTTCTGGGTAGGAGATCTACAGGGGATCCTCTTGAAAGACATAGGAAAGCAGGATAGGGAAAGGATGGGTTTGATGTTCTTTGTGTTTATCTTGCTGATTTTAGATATACAATCTTTTACCAGTTTTGGAAAATCTTTGGTAAACTTTTCAAATACTGATTCTGACTCATTCTCCCTCTCTTCCCTCTTTTTCTAGACATCATCTGCATGTATATTAGACTAATTGATTGGGTCATTTACAGGTTTTATCCTCTCTACTATACTTTCATTTTTTTCTGTCTGTTTTTAATTTACATATTTTTGTTGACTCATCTTCAAACCGAAAAACCCTATCCTCTATTTTCTCGTAATTGCTGTTAAACATGTATGTTGAGGTCTCAATTTCATTTCATTTTTAGCCTAGAATTCCTTTTGGTTACTTTTATAGATTACAGTTATTTGGTGAAATTCTTCATCTTTTAATTTTTTCTGTCTCTTCTATTTTGCAAATAAATGAATTGGTATTTTAAAATTCTTTTCACTAATCCCAATATCTTAATCTCTTATTATTTCTCTTGGTCTTGGGTTATTTGATGTCATTTCTTATCATTCCTATTGAATGATTAGACTGGTAAATGACTTGTAATGACATCATATAACACATAGTTTGTTTAAAAAGTGGATAGGCTCCAAGTAGTGTTAACTTGCTCCAGAGAAGGGCCATTCTTTTCTCTACCTAATGATAGTTGTGGTAGCTATCAACTTGATCAAATCAGGGATTATGCTGATTCAAATCCAGAGTGCAGTATTGGTATGGCTCTGTCTACTTTAGATTTGTCCCATTCTTCAGGCATAGCTCTCCAGAGCTCAGATGAGAACCTTATCGTTTTCACTACAGCCCTTCTGATATCATGACTTGAACTTAATGCTTATTTCTTAACACTGAGGATGTCAGGTTTTGGCTCAAATTTTTAACTTTCCACCCCATACACCTTCAGAATTTGGACAACTGTTTGATAGGGAATCAAGCTATAAACTTAAACCCCTCAAGACTTGAAGTTTGTTTGTTTGTTTTCTTTTTCAATTGTGAAACTGCCAAAAATGTTACTATTTTCTCTGTCCCCACCAGCAGAAGCCCTCAACTTGGATTCCTATTTTCTTGCTTATAGGGGAAACTCTTGTAGTTTCAACCTCTAGGCAGCTAACTTTTCCACATTTCAGTCCAAAAAGGAAGAATAAAAATGATCTCATTTTGGAAGTTTATGAGTTGATTACCATGACTTTGCAATTTCAAAATGTGGAATTGTAAAGATGAACATGTTTCAACATATTAAATAAATGAAGTGAGGGTCTCCTCCAAAGATTAATTAATAAAAGATGAAATATTGATGGAAAATATATAGCTGTTGTTAAGTTGTATAATTTCAATGTGTAAATCTCAATCTATTGATTAAAGGTGTTTCTTGGGCTTTATTATCATTGAAAAGATGAGAGGGTGGTGACAAACTTTCCAACATTCATGAAATACAAAGAATTGGGATTGTTTTGAATAAGGCCTGTCATCAGGCTGGCAATGGCATGTCTTATAGAATTTGCAACAACATTGGTTTATTAATATTTAAGAAAGAGGTAAAATCTTTATGCAGTAATGATGAATTATACACATTTAATTTTAATTGGGAACAACTTTAATGTAGAAGTAAAAAAAAATCTAAATTGCTATCAATAGAACAATTTTTTGATTTCTTCTTCTTTTTTTTTTTACATCTTTGAAATTACTGGAAATCCCCTAGAATATTTCTGAGTCAGATATAGACATAACTTAGGAAACCATACATTATTTACCATGATTAAAGAGTATCTGGGTTGCCTGGGTGGTTCAGTCAGTTAAGCATCTGCCTTCAGCTCAGGTCATGATCCAGGATCCTGGGATCAAGTCCTTCATCGGGCTCTTTGCTTGGTGGAGAGGCTGCTTCTCCCTTGCCCTCTGACTGCTATGCCACCTGCTTCTGTGCCAAACAAATAAACTCTTAAAAAAAAGAGCATCTGAAGATTATGCAAACCAAAAAGTTATGCCAATATCTTCTTCTAACACAGGTATCTAATGAAGTGAAAAATTATTTTACTTTGGTTTTTATTTTTCTTTTGTTGGTAATTCCTACATAAGTATAAGTATAGCTGAAGTATATTTAAAGTATTGCTATGTAAAAGTAGTGACTTTTTCTTACCTTAAAAATATAGGAAAAGTGATTAGTATAGCAAGACTATTTTGGAGAGATCTGGGGAATTACACTAACAATGTCATATTTTTAAAGGAAAAAATGATTTTCAATTAAACAAAGAAATATTTTGGGAAAAAAATCATGGCACCTTTGTTAGTGCATCATTTTCACTGTAGAAGAATAAAAAAAAATTATTACCAAAAACCACATACTAAATAGTTCAGCAAATTCCTTTTCCAGAACAAAACTATCATCAGTACTTTTGTTTTTTTTTAGTGTTGAAATGGAGATCCACTTAAATGTATCACACAATGATGGAGGCCTACTATCCATATTATTTTTTAACAGGTTACATACTTCTCTAAATCTTGTGCCTCATATATGGAATAAAAGGGTGCAAATAGGTAATTTCTAAACATTTTATCCCTGATACATTATTTGGCTCTTTGTCCGTTTGGGAAATGTTTTTCCTGTATTAATTGCATATGTTCACACTGTCTTGCTATTATTTATCCACAAGATAATCTGATTCAATGTCATTCAGTCCAAACCCAAATTTTCATTTGGAAATGATAACATGCGTGTCTATGTGTGTGTGTGTGTGTGTGTTTGTGGTGCGTGCCAGTATGTGCATGAGCCAAAACACAAAACCATGTAAATGTCCTTCATGAAAGATTAAGTGAGATAGAGATGGATTGCATCTATTGCAAACTTCCCTCACTCATCTACTTTTGCTTTGAATAGCAATATCTGACTGCAGTTATTTATTATTTTATTATTAATTTATTATTATTTAGTGATATCTAATTCACACCATGAACTTTATCCACATACCTTTTATATTTCTCATAAGGCTTCCTAGAAACTACTATTAGTCTTTGACAATATCTCTTAAAGGACCAACAGTTTCCAGAGTGATTTTTAACTTGACTCTCCATATGGTGTGCCCTGGTGATATAATTGAGCAACTGTTTAGCCCTCAACATCGACATCCATTTTATATTCCCTGTAACAATAATACACACACACTCATTCAATTCCTACTTGTAGCTTTCCTTTAAAAAACAGGAAATTCCAGTGTGTTATTAAATGGTTTTAGTCAAGAACATCCTGCCCTATTTGGTGAATATGATATGAATGATTGCATAACTGAATCTGGTGTGATTCCTAGTTTGTACACTCATACAATGATGGAGTTATTTTAAAGAATAATATATGAGTTTATCTTTACCAAAGTACCCCAGAATACCTAATGCTACTGTTGGTCTCTTTACTCTTCCCTTCATGTATATACAAAAGAAGTAAAATAAGCCTTTACAATTGTCTAGAAGATTGGCCTTCGACCTTATACTTCAGTTGAACTTGGGTCAGTAGAACACACTTTTTCAAGGCCAGAAGACTAATCCTTCTCTTAAACCAAACCTGAATCCAGAATTGGCCACTCCAATGAGAAAACAAACAAATGAACAAACTGCCAGCATCACAGAAAATGGAAGAAAAAGAGAACAAAAATAGGATTTGCACTTAGGCCTTGTGCTGAACAGATCTCAGCAGCCTGCTACAAGAATTTGCAGGCTAGGACTGTTGCTTTGCATCCACTGTTGTGTTGAAGGAAGAAGTTCCAAGAAGACACAGTTTTGCACTTGGCAAATGAAAACAGGGGTCTTCTCACCATTCTGACTGGACAGGTGGAAAAGATGGCTCATGCTTTCTTGCACTGACTTTTCACTTACTCATCTCCTACAGAATATGATCAGCTTCCTTCAACTTCAGTAATGCCTTTTATCCTGGGAAGGTGATAGTTCTTCCACCTGATTCTGATCAATGCCTGGACTTCGGTGTGGGGAGTTTGTGGCAATCAAGAAGAAAAGAGGGGAAGATGAGAAATATTACACGTACCCTGGTGGTGAAGAATATTGATTTATAACTTTAAAGTTAAAATGTCCCAGTAATTTTTTACTTGCTTTGTTAAAGGCAGGTGATGTATGTATGTAATATTGTATTAACTTACTTAAAAGACTGAGGTGCTGAATGGGATTTGCCTCAGCTACTTTTAAATAACAATTTTCCTAGTACATTAGAAATATAACTCCATTCATAAATATGATAGAAAATCATGAATAGATTTATTAGCAAATTAAGACAGACTTGAGCATTTGGAGAGGCTTATATTACTTGAATATGAAAATGGTAAAGGGCATGTAGTTAACTTTGAAACTTGTTTCTAAAATGTTAAGAATAATTTAGGATTCCATTGAAAAACTTGGCTATTTTTGTCCTGGCAAAAATGAGTGAATATTGATTTGTTTTAGAAATAAGTAAAGGGGGATTTATCTTTGAGATGAAAAAGATGGATTTTTAAAAATTGTGGTAAAATTCACATAGCATGGACCCTAGCCTCTTAAATTTGTAAGTGTATAATACAGTATTGTTAACTTACACACAATGTTGTACAGCAGAGTTCTAGAACTCTTCATCTTGCATTTTAGTGAAACTCTATATTGAAACTCTATATCCATTAACAGCAACTCCCCATTTTCCTTTTCCCCCATCTTCTGACAACCACCATCTAACTTTCTGTTTCTATGAGTTTGAATACTTTAGATATCTCATATACATGAAATCATGTGACTGGCTTATTTCATTTAGCATAATGTCATCAAGTTTCATCTATGTAGTAGCTTATGGCAGGATTTCCCCCTTTTTTAAACCTGAATAATATTTCATTGTATATATGTTACATTTTCTTTACTTATGCAGCCATCAATCAACATTTAGAGTTTTTCCATCTCTTAGCTATTATGAATAATGCTGCAATGAAAACAGGAGTACAAAGATATGCTGAACATCATTAATCTTTAGGAAAACGCAAACCAAAGTCACAGCAAGATGGTTGGGATGACCATTAACAACAACAACAAAAACCCAGAAAATAAAAGTTCACAAGGATATGGAAAAATTGGAAACCTTGTTCATTGCTAATGGACAATGGAAAATTATGAGGGTTCCTTGGAAAAAAAAAAGAAAGAAAGAAAGAAACTGCCACATGATCCACCAATCCTATATCTGGGTATTTATCCAAAAGATTTGAAAAACAGATCTTGAAGAGATATTTGCATTCTCATGTTCATTGCAGTGAATTCACCTTTATATTCAAAAATATTAAATAATTTTCAAAAAGCAGACATCATACTTCCTAAAATTGATAGCAGTGCATATTAAGGTGGGTGGGTAGGCTAGGTGGTATTAATTTATTTCATATCATACCAATATATCAGTGCTAATATTTTTTAGAGTGGAACAAAAAATGATAAAGTAAATATATATTTATTTTTTATTATCATATGATGTATTATTAGCCCCAGGGGTACAGGTCTGTGAATCGTCAGGCTTAAACACTTCACAGCACTCACCATAGCACATACCCTCCCCAATGTCCGTAACCCAACCACCCTCTCTCTACCCGCCTCCCCCCAGCAACCCTCAGTTTGTTTTGTGAGATTAAGTCTCTTATGGTTGGTCTCCCTCCTGATCCCATCTTGTTTCATTTTTTCCTTCCCTACCTCCAAATCCCCCACGTTGTCTCTCAAATTCCTAATATCAGGGAGATCATATGATAATTGTCTTTCTCTGATTGACTTATTTCACTCAGCATAATGCCCTCTAGTTCCATCCACGTCGTTGCAAACGGCAAGATTTCATTTCTTTTGATGGCTGCATAGTATTCCATTGTCTATATATACACCACATCTTCTTTATCCATTCATCTGTTGATGGACATCTAGGTTCTTTTCATAGTTCGGCTATTGTGGACATTGTTGCTATAAACATTCAGATGCACGTGCCCCTTCAGATCACTATATTTGTATCTTTAGGGTAAATACCCAGTAGTGCGATTGCTGGGTCATAGGGTAGCTCTATTTTCAACTTTTTGAGGAACCTCCATGCTGTTTTCCAGAGTGGTTGCACCAAAAGTAAATATATATTTATTGAAATAAAATGGTTCATTATACAGTTGGATAGAGAGGCGATGATGAAAATATGAATTTCAACCAAAGTTCTAACTTAAGAACTAAATATATGTGAAATAACATAATAACATTAAACAAAAGGGATTATTTTGAGTAAGCCATTTCATACAGTGGGGGGCAATGTAATAAAAAGCCATGTCTCACTTTATCTTAGATATAATACATGGTTTTTTGAACATGAAATGTATAGAACAATAAAGACATAATTATTTGGTTTTTTAGAAAGCAAGTACATTTATTTTTAAAACACTGGTGTGTTAGTGAAGTGTGGCTTTAAAATGTGAAAAAGAAGTCAAGATTTTAGACATTTAGATCCTGTTTTATTTGGAGTCTATAGAGGAAGAATTATGTTTTATTGCTTTTCATGCTTCTTTGCAAGGGAGAGAAGAGGGCAAGAAGTGAAAAAATACATTTACTGGGGAAAAAAAGTTGAAGTCAGTATAATAAAAAAAAAGCCACCCAAATATTAGACATCTTTCATTTTTGTTTTTGTTTTTTTTTTATTTTTTAAAAAAATATTATTTGGTTTGAACCTGTGGATGTTAACACAGCCTAAGATAAAAACTTAGGGGAATTTTTCTTTGGCCAAATGAATAGTATTCCACTCAAACAATGCCCTTTCTCATTCCATTGTACTTCTTGGGATGTTTGGGAGATGATGGATTTCATTATCTGCTGTACCTCATGGCAGTGACAAGAATAATAAAATTCAGTTTATGCCCATGAAAACTCATTTATTCTTTCATTAAAATAACATTTAGTGCTGGGCACCATGAGAGTAATTGGGATCCTAATCACACTACTGGAGGGAACTGAGTGCCATAGAAGCAACCAGGAGGGGTGTGAATGTAACTTTGGGAGACAGTAGGGAAGATTTCTTAACGAAGATCATATAATCGATAGACAGTTGGTAAACTTCCAATGAAGAGACTTGTGAAAATAACATTTGTAGAAAGCAAAACCTTCTTGTCCTCCAAGTATTCATATTTTCACCTATCATTTTCCTCCTTTCACACAGGGAAATAGGTGTTCTCTTGTAGCTTTTAATCTTCCAAAACCTGTACCATTAGTTACCACTTCTTGAGTAATTTTCTCATTTTCACTAACTTTTTATCCTCTCAATTATTAACATTTTCAGTTATTTCCACGCATTAAAAAAAAAAAAAGCCTGTCTTCTAACCTCTTATTTACTTTAGGTACAACTTCTTTCTCGTTCATGGGCAAACTTGTTAAAGATGTAACCTCTTCCCATTGGCTTCAGCAGGCCTCTACTGCAAGACCCTCTCAAAGGTCAGCAGAGATCTCCTCAATGCTAAATTTAACAGCTCCTTCTCTATTCAGAACCTACTTGAATACTTAATATCTGTACAACATTTGACTCTGAGGACTACCCCTCATTTTCCTTTAGCTTCATCTGTGATATTGTCTTTTGGTGATTTGTTTAAATTCATCATATAGTCTCTTCTTCCTATATTCATTTCTGAAAATTTGTGTGACCTTATGTTTCTTTCATATTCTTCACATTTCTTTATTGTACTCACCATCTTAAAGTGGTTAAATCTTAGTACCAGACACTTTGTGCTTAGATTCAGGGGCTGTCATTTACTGCTGTGTAACTCCAAGCAAATTGTTTTCTGACCCTTTGAGACTCAAATGTTAAATAAATATAATAATTGTGTTGTCTTCATAGTGTTTAATGAGGGTCAAATAAGATCATATCTATAAGTTTATTGACTTAGTACTAGGAAATTTAATTGATAAATGGGAGGTATTATTATAATTACTTTAGTTCATAATGGTATATACTAGCTTAACATACTGTTGACTTTTGAATCCAGGCTCTAGACCAGCATTATCCAGTATACTTTTCCAATATGGCAGCCATTATCCATGTGAGACTTTTGAAGTATTTGACATGTGGCTACTGTGAAGGGGGAACTGAGTTTTAAATTTCACTTAATAGGGACTAATATAAATTTAAATAACTACGAATGACCAGAGCCTACTATATTGGACAGCACCACTCTAGATCTTTATTTTTAGCTTCTTTCAAGACATTAAGTTTGCAAAGTTAAAAGATGTCAAACCATCCACTTCCTCTCCTATATGTTTTGGATCATGCTACTTTTTTGAATTTCCTATTTCAGCTCATGGCATCACCATTCACCAAAGCAACAATGTTCAAATGCTATATGATGTATTAGGATTCATTCCGAAATGAAAAGAGCATGACCTTTGAATCAAACACACCTGGCTTTGAATAGGGCATCTCCATTTCCTTGCCATTTGACCTTAGGCAAATTAAATAACCTGCAAGAGTCTCATTTTTTTTTTCATTTGTACAATAGAAATAAATATGTGTATCACACAAGGCTATTATCAGGATTAAATGGCATAGCATATGTAAAACACCTGGTATAGTGTCTGAGCATATAAAGCGCATATATTTCATAAATATACATTACCTCTTTTCTTGCCTCCCATTTCAAATGGATTAACAGATCCTATTGATCTCCTGCTGAAATATTTTATGAGGCTTTTCTCTTTTTCCATTCCCATTGAATATGTTCTTATTAATCTCCTTCTCATCAAATTTTTCTAGTAAAATAGGCTCTTAATCAATACCTTTTCCCAGTTCTCTTTTACTAATGTTTCTTATCCAATCCATCCTCTGAATTTCTACAAAATAGTTTTCTAAAACATAAGTCTGATCCTGTCACTAGTTATTGCTTTATAATTTTATTAAACAAGTGTGTAATTCAATATTGGTTGTAACTTTTATAAAGTAAGTGATATCACAAGTGTGTGATAGACATATTCTGCCACTTTCAAACTTTCATTTTGGGAGATCACAATTTATGTTTCTAATGACACATAATTCTCATTTGTATACTTTTGTATTTCTAGCCCATTTAAAAAATAAGCAACAATTCATTTTTCCTGTTGATAAATATTTAAGGTTGCTTTGAATGTCTAGTATATATATTTTTCTTATAAATGCATGAAAAATGTTTCTAGGATATCTATCTATTACATGAAATAAGGTGAATGAATACAAAGACTGAAGCCCACTGAATTTTACATATGTATACACTTTTGTAACCACCACCTAAATCAAGGAATAGAATAATTCCAACATCCCAGATGTCCACTATTACCTCCCATCCTCCAGGAACACAATTCTGAGTTCTAGTACTCTGTCTTCATGTTCTGGAACTTCATATATATATATATATATATATATATATATATATATATGCATTCTTTCATGTCTCACCTCTTTTCCTAACTATTATGTCTCTAAGATTCATTGATTTTTTGCATGTAGCTATAGTTACCACCCCCCTGCTGCCATTGTTCTTGAGTATCCATTATTACATTATCCATTATCCATCATTATTATATCCACAATTTATTTAGTCATTGTACACCTGATGTACATTTAAATTATTTCCAGTTTCTTGACATTAAGAGTAAAACTTCCATGGAATATACACATGCACTCATTTCTGTTCTGGTTATTTCTAAGAATGAAATAACTAGGTCATAGGGTAAATACATTTTTAGCTATAGTAGGTACTCTCCATACCATTTTTCAAAGTGGACTACCAACATATACTCTTTATCAAAAATTTCTGAGAGTTTCAGTTGCTCCATATCCTCAGTAGTTTCAAGTTTGGTTGCCATTATCTCAGGGTTGCTATAATATCACTTTATGGTTGTGCTTCTATTTCACTGATAGTATTTTAAAGAGTCTTTTCATGTGATTATCAGAATTTGGATATGTTCTTTAGAAAGTGATTTTTCAAGGCCTTTACCCATCATTTTATTATTTTTTTGCCTTTTTATTTTTGATTTGTAAGACATTTTTGCATAGTCAGAATGGATCCTTTGTTGAATATATGTATTTCAAATATCTTTACTAACTCTGTGGTTCAATGTTCCCCTTTAATGTATATTTAACAAAAGCACATTCTAAATTTTCATGAAGTATATTTTAATCAATATTTATTTCATTGTTAGTGCTATGATAATATACTGTTTAATACTAATTCTAAGTTCATTATAACATTCTATGTTTTCTTCTTTAAGTTTTATTGATTTAGATGTTGTATTTATTTCTGTGATCCATCTGGAATTAATTTTTTGGTATGGTTTGTGTAAGGTCAGGGTCTATTTTTTCCATATGGATATTCAATTGACCCATCAACATTTATTGAAAAGACAACCATTTTCCCTGCTGAATTGTGAAGGTGGCTTTCTCATAAGTCAGATTTCTACATATGTGTGTATATGTATCCTTTCCATATATATTTATATATTCTATATTTTTATAACATATATACACATTACATATATACCTCCCTAAAATGTGTGTGTGTGTATATATATATACACACATATGTGTGTTTGTGTGTGTGCATGTGTATGTGTTCCATCCACTAAAAAGATGTAGAGACCATAGGCAGTTGAGTAGCAATGACCATGCTCACAGTACCTTGAATATTCTCTTAAAGTATCATTGTTAATACATAAAAAAACAGAGGGATTGTCCCTTGGAGAAATGACTAAGTCTAGGTTCAGCCAGAAAATGTCGAAATGGGAATATAATATCTTTTTATACCAAAGAACAAGGAAGAAATTACTACCAGAATCATATATATTTATATATAAAATTATATTTAAATGTGTGTGTGAGTATGTATATGTGTGAATGTGTGTGTGTGTGTGTGTGTGTATGAGAGAGAGAGAGAGAGAGAAGGAGAGGGAGGGAGAGAAAGAGAGATCATTAATTCATAGAGATATTCTAATTCAAGATTAAAAAGTGTACATAACATCTATATTTTATCAGTATTTCTATCCTTTCATACTGTGATCTTGGTTCTTACAGGCAAAGAGAATAGAATTAGGATATCCTGTTACTAGTTACTTATTTTCCACAGCAATGGTCTAAGACCAATAATATTATGCTAACACCGATAAGGTTACTGAATATATATTATTTTCACATGCTCTCCAATTTTTCTCCTACTTTTTATTGGTGTACTGTATCTATGTTGTCAGATAACATAGCTATTATATACAATAATTTCATCTTTAGTCCTGATTCTTTTTTAATTATACAAGTGATTATATATTTGTTCTTCACAATTAGTGTTTCAGTTTAGTAATTTTGAATGTCTGACATTTACTCTCTAGTAGATGAATCATCAGGAAAAGCATACAGTGAGAATATCCCTTACATTTGTTTTTGTTGATAAGGTTATTTTATTCATATTTGAGTCTGTTTAACTAGAAATAAAATCTTTAGTTCACATTTTAATTCCTCATATGTCTTAAATGTTATTCCATTTTCTTCTGACAAAAGATGTTGACAAATGACTGATGTTAATCTATTTTTTGCTTATAAAACATTTGATTTTTTAAATTAATTCAAAAATATATTTTGTTTTTCTCTAAAGTGTAGCAATTTTACAAGATTTTGGTATTGGTCTTTCTGTAACATTTTTTTCTTAGTTATAAGTTATTTCAGTATGTGTTCATGTTTTTATTTTAGAAAACTTTTAATAAAATATAATTGTATTATTTTATTCTCTTGCTCTGTTCTCTTGCTTTGATTTTCTGGTTTAGGTAATTTTGTTATCTGTAATTATATCCTCTTCATCCATCATCCATATTTGCTAATTTTCCTCAAATAGTTCATGTTTTTCTTTATTTCTTATAATTTTTTTCTATGTATAGACAGAGTTAGTGTGAGCAGGGTGGGAGGGGCAGAGAGAATCCTAAGTGGACTGCATGGCCAGTGCGGAGTCTGATGCAGGGCTTGATTTCATGACCCTGAGAACAGAAACTGAATTAAAACTCAGATTTATAGATTTATATTATTATTTCATTCATTCATTCTTCTTCTTCTTCTTTTGTATTGTTTGTATTTTTGTATTTTTTGTATTGTTTTGTTTTTGGTTTTTAGAGAGGGAGAGGGTGGGTAGGGAGAGAGAGGGAGAATCTCAAGCAGGCTCCACACCCAGTGTGTCTCAATGCAGGGCTGGGCTTGATCTCACAATTCTGATATCATGGCCTATGCCAGAATCAGGAATCAGACACTTATTAGACTGAACCATCCAGGCGACTCTGTTATTATTTCATTCTTACAATACTCCCTTATGCAGTTAGCTTTTTTGGGGGAAAAATTTTCATAGTTTTTAAGTCTGTTTTTAAGGAATCTTCTTCTGGTGTGCTTTTGTTATCTATAGATGTCATTTTAGTTCTTATTCTCTTTTATCTTATAATGACCTGAATATCTTATTATAACTTGTATAGGATTTGAACTTGATGGATTTATTTAGTTTTCTTAACATTTAAAAATTAACATCATCCACTATAGTGTTACAAGTTTTACAGATTCCTCTTGCTTTGTTTTTTATGCAGTGCTCAAAAATTAAAAACTTCGTCTTTGAAATCTTTGCTTTCTGGACTCATACTCAGTTTTTCTCTCTCACTTTTCTCTATTGGCTTAACTTCCTCAAATACCTCTCTTTCTTTAAGAAACAGTTTTAGTGAAGTATAAGTTACATAGAATGAAGAACATATGTTTTAATTGTTCAATTTGGGAAGTTGTAACCTATGTATACTCTTGTGAAACCATCATGTCCTCCAAGACTTCCCTTGTAATTCCTATGTGCTGATCTTTCCCATGCCTTTCCCTGTGCTCAGACAACCACTGATCTGCTTTGTGTTACTATAGATTAATGTGAATTCCCTGGAAATTTATACAAATAAAATCATACAGTATATACTTTTTCAAATGGCCTCTTTTATTTACTATAATTTGGGGCTATTATAAATAAAGGAACTCTGAACATTTGTGCACAAGTCCTTGTGTGGATGATACTTTCATTTATCTCGGGCAAATACTTAGTCACAAAAAAACTGGGTCATATGACAGATGTATGTTTAACTTAAAAATAAAACCTGCTGAAGTCTTTCACAGAGTGGTTGCACTATTTTTACATTCACATCATCTGTGTATGAGTGTTCCCTTTTTTTCATATCTGTATAACACTGGCATGGGCTATCTTCTCAATTTCACAGGTGTAAGGATATATAATTGTGGTTTTCATTTGCAATTCCCTATTACTGTTGATGTTGATAATTTTTGTATATCTTTGCTAATCACCTGTATCTTTTCTATGGCTAAGGATCTATTGAAATATGATACCTAGTTTTTATTGGGTTTATTTATTACTAAATATTAAGAGTTTATATGCTCTAGATATAAGTCCTTTATATGATAAATAATATACAAATATTTCCTCCTTGTCTGTGTTTTATCTTTTCATTCTCATAACGGAGTCTTTTGAAGGGCAGAAATCCATAATTTTGATGAAGTCCAGTGTATTTTTAAACAATTTTATGCATTATGCTCTTGGTATTTTATCTAAGAAATATTTGCCAAAACCAAGATCATAGAAATGTTGAACCTATGTTTTCATCTAGAAGTCTTACAATTTTAGGCTTTACTTCTATATCTATTGATATGTTAGTCAATTTTTAATGTGGAAGTTTTTTGTTTTCTAATTGACAACCATGTGTTCTAGCACCATGTTATGGAAAAGAGCCTTCCTTCAGAGTTGGCTTTGCAATCCTGTCAGAAAATCAGTTAATTGTGTGTGTGTGTGTGCATGCGTGTGTGTGTGTGTGCTTCCAATGGTCTACTGATTTGTCTTTACTGTCACAAAGTCTTGTATTCTGAAGTTTTGACATCAGATGTAACTAGGATTATAACTTCATTCACCTTTCAAAAAGTTTGTTTTACCTATCTTACTTCTTTTCAATCCTCTATGAATTTTAGAAATAACTTGTCATTATCAACGAAAGAAGTTTTCAGTAATTTTCATTACATTGTGCTAAATCTTTTTCAGACTTATCTCTAAGTATCTAAATATTTAATATTTTGTGACATTGTAAATAATATTTAAAAATATTTTGGATTGTTACTAATATATAAAAGTATGCATATATGTTCTAGAAGATTTTTTTTTGTAGATTCCATATTATGCTCTACACAGATGATCATGTTTCTTTGAATAAAGACAATTTTGCTTCTTCCTTTCGAAATGTGAATACATTTTTTTCTCTGCTTACTGTACTCTCAAGGACTTCTAGTACAATGTTCAACGGAAATGGTGATAGACAATTCACTCATATGTGGAACATAAAGAATAGTGCAGAGGACAAGAGGGGAAGGGAAAGAAAACTGAAGGGGAAGAAATCAGAGAGGGAAACAAACCATGATGCGCTTGACTCTGGGGAAACAAACTGAGGGTGTTGAAAGGGGAGGTGAGTGGGGGATGGGGTAACTGGGTGGTGGGCATTAAGGAAGACAGGGGATGTGATGAGCAGCTGTTATATGCAACTAATGAGTCATTGAACATTGTATCAAAAACTAGTGTCCTACTATACATTGGCTAATTGTATTTAAATTTAAAAGAAAAAAGAAATGATGATAATGAAATCCTTGCCTAGTTCTTGATCTTATGGGGAAAACATTCAGTCTTTTACAATTAAATATGAAGTCAGCTGTACATTTTTTAGATAACCTTACTCAGTTTGAGGAAGTTTATTTCCATTCCTAATTTGTGACATTTCTAAAGGAATAGATGTTAGCTTAGTCAAATCACTTTCCTGCACCTATTGTGTTTTTTGTAGAAGTAGTGTTATTTCATCCTTGATTTTTAAGTATGTTTCATTAGAGAATTCACCTGGATCTACAGTTGTTTTGTTGGTTTGTTTGACAAAGCTGTTAAGATTTAATTTAGTTTAATAGATAAAAGGCTATACTGGTTATCTATTTCTTCTTTTTTTTTTCATTTTATTTTATTTTATTTCTTTTCAGTGTTCCAAAATTCATTGTTTATGCACCACACCCAGTGCTCCATGCAATATGTGCCCTCCATAATAACCACCACCAGGCTCACCCAACCCCCCAACCCCCGCCTCCTCTCCAAAACCCTCAGCTAGTTTCTCAGACTCCACAGTCTCTCAGGGTTTGTCTCCCCCTCTGATTTCCCCCAACTCACTTCTCCTCTCCATCTCCCAATGTCCTAGTGTTATTCCTTATGCTCCACAAGTATTTATTTCTTCTTAAATGAACTTTGAGAATTTATGCCTTTCAATGAATTTTCAACGAATTTTCCCTTTTGTTTAAGTTTTTAAATTTATCAACATAATTTTCTTTATATTTCTTTATTTTCCTTTTATTATCTGAAGAATCTATAAATGTCACTTTGCCATTTATAATATCGGTAATTTCTGTCTTCTCTCTTTTTGTTCTTATTGGTCTAGCTATGGAACTATCAATTTCATTGATCACAAAGAACTATATTTTGGTTTTACTGATTTTTTTTGTTTTGCGGATATTTCACTGATATCTTTTCTGATTTTATTATTGCCTCACTTCTGATTAATTATAGTTACATTTGCTCCTCTTTTTCTAATCCCTTAAGATAGAAGCTGAGGTAAATTATTTAATACAGGTATTTAATGCATTTATCTAGAATAGTGATTTAATATAGGAATTTAGTATATTTTTAATCTCAGACACTCCAGTTATCATTTCTGGGGACTTGATTTAATTTTTTAAAACTTTTTAATTCTGTACTTATCTCTATTTAACTTTTAATCATATGGGATATAATAATAACTTTTACTGTTCTTGTTAGCAAAAGCTAGTATGTGTCAGTTCCCATCCCTTATGGTGCCTGAATGCTTGCTTGATGTAGAGCATACACCTCCATCCCTTTTACTCTCTTCTGTGCTGTGTTCCTTCTCTACACTCTGACAGCCACAGCCACAAACTCTCATCTGCCACTGCTTACCTTGACCATAAGTTCCTTTATTGCCCAATATAGTGCTTTGCCTGCCATGACTCCCTCAAAAAAATTACATTGAGTCCTTCCCCAGAGGAGCAAATCTAGTCCTAAATTCTGTTGCCTCTGCTCTTTCTCTGATTTGAAGATAAGGCTGGAATTTTACAGCTCATTCAGTACAGACTGGAGACTGCAACTCAGTAGAGGAAAATGACCTACCATGCAAGGTCACTCAGACAGTGGCAGCCCAGAATCAGAGTCTGTATCTCTTGGTTCAAATTGAATAGAATAATAATAAATCATGAAATATACTGTACATACCAGAAAAGAAGTGTTGTTTTATTTATGGATAAGGATAGTCTTACTTATTTATGCAAATCACCAGCATATATATATATATATGTATATATATATATATATATATGAGAGCAGAGATCCAAGTAAACATATAAAGATATACCATATTTCCACAATTCAAAGATGACCTTTTTTTTTTTAGATTTTAACATTTTTGAAGCTTACTATTATAAATATATGTACAATTACAGCACATTTTAGTTTATTTGTTTTTCCTGGAAAAAAGTTTTAATTAACAGTGTGTCTTAGAAACCTAGAAATTTATGCTTATTGATTTGTCTCTGGATATTTCTCTCAGTGTAGACATAGATTTCAGACTCAGTATCCTCATTATGCTTTTAGTATATGATTCAACTATTTCATAATGATAGGCTTTGGTGTAGAAAAACACAAATAAATTGTGGAAAATAATAACCGTTCTTTTTTTTTCTTTCAGACTAAATATCTTTGTTTTTGAAATGCTTTATTTACAGTAGCACCACATAATGTTAATTGTTTAATAGTTTTTCTACTATAACTAATTATAATCATTGAATTTTGAGCAAAAAATGGTATATTTCATTGTTATCATTCAAGCAATTTTTTATGTATTTTTATTTTGAGGGACAAAGTACTGATGATCTTTTTATCTCTTTAGACCATTGCAAAAAAGGTAAAACAGGTTTAAAATGGTATAAATTATTCTTAATACTTTTATTCAATTTTCCATTAAAGAAAATAATCTAAGATATTTTTCTTCAGCCTTTTCTTTTTAAGATTTTACTTATTTGAGAGAGAGAGAGAGCGCATGAGCAAGGGGAGGGGCAGAGGGAGAGGAAGAAGCAAATTCCTCACTAAGCAGGGAACCCAACTCTGGGCTGGAGCCCAGTACCCTGAGATTATGACCTGAGCTGAAGGCAGATGCTTAACACCTGAGCCACCTAGGTGCCCCTTTCTTTAGCCTTTAAAACAAAGACTTGAGGTCCTATGATCAGTGGATCAGAAACATATCATTTCAGGGAATTTAACTTATTTTACCCCAGTCTCCATACAGAAGTCCTTATCTCAGAGTTTTGCCACTCTTACAGAAAGAATTCTTTTTTTTTTTTTTTTTAAAGATTTTATTTATTTATTTGACAGAGAGATCACAAGCAGGCAGAGAGGCAGGCAGAGAAAGAGGAGGAAGCAGGCTCCCTGCTGAGCAGAGAGCCCGATGCGGGGCTCGATCCCAGGACTCTGAGATCATGACCTGAGCTGAAGGCAGCGGCTCAACCCACTGAGCCACCCAGGCGCCCCTTACAGAAAGAATTCTTATAAAAGAATTCTTACACAGAATTCTTACAAGAAAATTATACTTGGGCTTAATTTTGAAACTATATGACCCCATCCTGTGGTGGTAGACATTAAATTATGTGTTCTTAACTTTGGTTTCATGTGATTTTGTTTGCTTTGTTTTCAGTATTTGGTATGAAATTGGCAATAGAGAATGAGTTATTATGCACTTATGGTTTCCTTTCTATGGGTGAGTTTTCTGCTGATGTTAAAAGAAATTTAGTCTGATAAATTGGCAGTGAAAACCATGTTTGTAGCTTAAGTGTTGATATTATAATTTATATTTCTTTATAAGTAAAAATAGAAACTTTACATGCTGAAAAGCTGTCATACATCAAAGATAGCAAATTTGTAGTTTCTCCGTGAAGAGTGCCAGAAATTCAACATATATGAACACTGTAGCCTCAACACCTATTTCAAAGATTGAAGAACAATTATCCTGAAAGATATGTTAGTAAATGCACCATATGTCTTATATAAGATGATTTTAAATTCAAGATGGTCAGGAATCTGAAATGTTTTAATATTAAAGATGTAATGCTTTCCATATCATGAATTAAAAAAAAATCCAGTATGCTAAAGCCTTAACACAGAACACATACATTGTTGCATGTGCTGATACAATGTTACATATTAATGATCTTTTGCACAAATTTAGTTATTCTCCTAATGACTTTGTAAGCACTTAATTTAATATTCTAAACAATGATTACCCTTTTAAATGTTCCCATTTTAACCTTTTGCTAGATCATGGGAACAAAGATTGACTTTTGTTGCATAGGAAATCTTATTTAGGTGACTTCTTAACTCAGAACATTAAGTGTAATACCAAACACAAACAATGACAAAAAAAAAAGCACTGTGTTTGTCACTATTCTCATTTTTACGTAATGCTAGTAATGATAACATAGCATAGTCAAAATGTTCTAGGTACTGTTCAGAGCTCCTTAAATTGTGAACGATAATATATCCAGTGCCTAAAAAAGTTCAGCATATTTTAGATGAGCATTGTCAAAACCAATTTGTTTGCCTTGCCCATCAGTATAGATTTTATGATCATACCTCCAATATGTTTAGTTGTTTGTTTAAAACCTACTGAATACTATTGAACTATTGTATACACTGTGAAACACATACAAAAAGAGGAATGGAAAAGTGAGATAAAATTGAACATTCATAGAGCTAGATTTCTCTTCCTTTGCTTTGTAGACCAATATACGAGATTACCGAAGCCTGCTGGTTTTATCCAGCAGTGTTACCCAAACTGACACTTAGCCCATGAAAGACTTTTTAAAAAACTGTAAATAAGTGCAATTTCCTTTGCTCTCCAAGAAATATTTATTCTAGCCTAGTCAAGTCTACCCTAGCCTATTCTTATTTTATTTCTATATTTCTGGACATCTTCTGACTGCTCCAATTTTCTTCAAACTCACAATATATGACTTTCATGCAACTTAACAGACTTCTCTAAATATTGGTACCTTTATCACATGAAAGGAATCCAATACTTAAGTAATTATATAATTTATGTACAAACTAAGGCACTGGTAATAATTATTGAGTTCACCAGGATGACACACATAATGTTGTCCAGGAAAATAGCGCCCTTTTTTCCCCAACCAGTAGTGATTATTATGAGGTATAGGTAAAGTAACCATTCTCTCATTAAAGCTCACCTGAAGCCATTGGTTTATGTGAAAGTTACCTGTATATAATTGTTTAAAGTTCTTACAAATTAGGTTAGCATTGCCTTTTAGCTCTCTCTAAATTTCTCATTAAAAAGATTTTGACTTTGGAGGGTACCTGGGTGGCTCAGTAAGTTAAGTATCTGACTGTTTTGACTCAGGTCATGATCTCAGGGCCATGAGATCGAGCCCCTGGTTGGGCTCCATGCTTAGCCAGTCTGCTTGAGATTCTCTCTCTCCCTCTTCATCTGCCCCTCCCCCTACTTGCACACATACACACACTCTCTCTCAAATAAATAAATAAAATCTTGAAAAAAATATTTTGCTTTTGGGGCACCTGGGTGGTACAACCAATTAAGCCTCTGATTCTTGGTTTCAGCTCAGGTTGTGATCTCAGTATCTGATCTCAGGGTCATGAGATTGAGCCCCATGTTAGTCTTAGTGCTGAGCATGGAGTCTGCTTGAGTTTTTCTCTCCCTCTCCCTCTGCTCCTCCCCACTGTGATCTCTCTCTCTCTCTAAAATAGATGAATAAATCTAAATAATATATGCATTTTGACTTTTGCATTTATAAATATTTTCTTCTTTTTGAACTTTTAAAATCTTTCATATAATGAAGATTTTTGGGAAGAAATAAAGGAATAAAATAGGTTGTTGGGTTGGTTTGTTTGTTTTTCTTTTTCCTCTTCTTTTGATGGTGGCAAGATTAAAGTGTATCTGGGAAGGAAATTGCCAGACAAAAAAGTGTGTGTGTGCAGAGAGGAAGTATGTAACATAAATGAAAAAAACATTTTTTTGTCCTTTGTTGTATACACTGCAATAAAATTGCTAGAAACCAGTTTAGTGAAGACTTGTATGGGAAATAATTCTCATTTTGAGAAAGTAAAGCATTTTCTCCTGTGTCAATTTAATGCCACTGCTTTAGTAAGAAAAGAACTGCTTTGTTTTTTCACTTTTATTTAAGTTTGAGTTATAACAGCACTACATATAATTTTATTAGGCCAAGTTAATGGTATCTGACACTTTTTAGAGCATAATCCTCATAGTCTGGAATGTTAACTGCATAACTGCTTGGAGTGAGAGGTGCATCAGCTCGGAATACAAAGGTTGGCTAGATTGAACTGGCTAAACTGAAATTAATGGGTTTTGTTCTATCTGATTTTCAAATATATTTTAATTTAATTAATTTTAGTTTAAATTGAGTTCATTTCTCAGAAAAAAATTTTTAAGAGCACAGTTAATTAGCTAAGATCCAAATTTGCCTTCTGATTCTAATTTGATAAGGGATTTCTTCTGGGCTCTTAATTGCCATATTTGCCTTTTTTAAAATTACAAATTCCAAGTCCAGGAAAAAGTTGCTAGCCAATTGCACTAATGCATTACAAAGAAAACACGTATTAAAACAGAAACATTATTGGAACAGTATTTGTTATTTTGAAATAATGAAAATTAATCTCTGATAGCAGAATTAGAATTATATTTTTTAGGTATTCCTGGAAGTTCTTTAGGAAAAAAAGCATTTGCTTATTGGGAAAAAAAAAAAAAAAGAATGCATTCTACTGAATAAAATTGTTACAAAACAGTGAGCATAGTACTCTCTGAGAATGGTAAACTTAAAGAATATCTTTTCATTTCAATACTTTTTAAATTAAAAAAATGCAACTACTATCAGAAATATTTGCCTATGTAAATTCCTTTTTTTTAATTATTTATTTATTTGAGAGAGAGAGTGTGTGTGTGTATGCAAAGCCAAGAAAGAGGCAGAGGGAGGGAGAAGCAGACTCCCCACTGAGCAGGAAGCCTGATGCAGAGCTCCATCTGAGGACCCTGGGATCAAGACCTGAAGCAAAGGCAGCCGCCTAACCAACAGAACCACCTAGGCACCCCTATGTAAATGTCCTTTTTGACAGAAAGTGGCAAAAAGTCATTTTGAGCAGTCTATTTTTATCCATAGGGAAGATGGTATTTTACAAACAGAGCAGTTCATTAGCTGTTCCAATGTATTGCCTTAATTATCATTTTAAGACTAAAAAACTTCTGTAATTCTTTCCATAGAAAGCAATATGTGCCTTTACATTTACATTAAGTCAGAATTGCTGTTCATATGGGAAAATTGTGGAAGAAGGAAAATGTCTTTGGATTAGATAAGTTTGTGATGAACTATGATAAGGTTATTTATTAGAAGCAGTATCTCAAAAAATCTTAAAATTAGGTATTGACTAGTTATAGTTTCATAATACCATAGTAATGGAAACTGATGCCTAAGGCATGAAGTTATTAACAACTTGAAAATTTGAAATTGTGGTTCAAATGTATTGAGATTTCATGAGTTTTTAAGATCAGAGTTAAGTGATTTTCTATCTAAATAGTATTACTTTATTTGTAGATACTTTCAAAACCCTTAAAATAAATATAGTGGCTACTCTACTTAGCAGTGTTCTGAATGTTTAGTGAATTTTTCACTGATATGTAATTTGTAGTAATGATTAAATGGTTAATCAAATAGTCCTTTACTCAGATTATGATATGAATGGTTATATATAATAATAAATAAGTCTTAAATTTTGGTCAGGCAATTAATTAGTATCTCTGTGAACTAACGTGTGTTCTTTAAACTCTCTGAATTTCACTTCTTCTTCTTTTTTTTTTTTTTTTTGAGATCTATTTATTTATTTTAGAGAGAGCAAGAGTGGGGGAGCAGGGGCAGAGGGAGAGAGAGAATCCTAAAGCAGACTCCCCGCTGAGCAGGGAGCCCAGGCAGAGCTTGATCTCACAACCCGGAGATCATGACCTGAGCCAAAAATCAAGCCAGGCACTTAACAAATTGAGCCACCCAGGTGCCCCTGAACTTTGTTTCTTTATCAGTAAAATGGAGTCAATGATAATACCCAACTCACATGGTTGCTGTGAGAACTTAAAGGACAAAAAAAGTGCAGCTCTTAACCTAGCATCTAATATGAACATTTATCATCATTATTAAGATTCTGAATTCCTAGTACTGAATATGGTGCTCTAAATTATTTCCTTCCTTATTTCTTTCCTTTCTCCATTCTTCCCTTCCCCCTTTTTTCCTTCCTTCCTTCCTTCCTTCCTTCCTTCCTTCCTTCCTTCCTTCCTTCCTTCTCCCATCCCTTCCTTCCTCCATTCATATATTTCTGACAGGATTTCACATTTACTGTTATGCAGTGACTCCATTATGGCTATCTCTAAGGTGACAGCTATTTTGTGCCTATTTAAAGTTCCTTTGAGGGGTGACTGGATGGCTCAGTGGGTTAAGCCTCTGCCTTCGGCTCAGGTCATGATCTCAGGGTCCTCTGCTCAGCAGGGAGCCTGCTTCCCCTTTCTCTCTCTGCCTGCCTCTCTGCCTACTTGTGATTTCTCTGTCAAATAAATAAATAAAATCTTGAAAAAAAAAGTTCCTTTGAAAACAACTACACTTTTAAGTCCATGTTTTGAGAGACCATGCAGGGCAGCATTTACACTTGGTGCTGTCTCTCTCAGAGATCCAAGATTTCAATCTGGACAGAATGACTGGATAGAAATTGAGGCTGTCTCACTATTTTCTAGATGGGAAAAAGGTTGAAATGGGTATTTATTTGGTGGTCAAAAGAAAGAAATGTGGCAGAGAGTAGCTGATTGTTCACTATATCCATTGTTTCTTCCCAGTCGACTCCTTTGCAGTTAGGAGTGGCCCTGGACAGAATTCTAGCCAATTGAATATGGGCTGAAGTTATTCAAGTCACGTCCAAGTCTGACCCATAAAAACCTCCCCTGTGCTACTTTACTTTCTCTTTTCCCATACAGTGACTGAAAATAAATGATCCTAAATCCCCAGGGAGTGCTAGAGACACAATTTGGAGTGAGTCAGGTTCATGAGTCACCACTAAGAAGAAAGGCCTTCAAAAAACTGCCTATTTAGGGCCATATGCATTGGACTTTTATAAGAGATAAATAGACTTTAACATGTTAAGCACTGAAATTTTGAAGTTGTTTGTTGTAACAGTCAGTCTGATGTGACTCATACACTTTCCAAATGAGGTAACATCTACTCAGTGTCCTAGAGAAGGAAGTTAATTATAGAAAAGTCATCAAATATGACTTTTATGGTAGCAGAAGATTTAATTTAAAATACAGGAATAGTAAGTGCAAAGGGTAAGAGAAGAGACAGGGATGGTAAAAGAGAAGCAAATAGAGAATAGCATGTTTCAGTAACTGCAAAGGGTAGTGTCTGTATACCTCATGTTGATTCCCTGTTCTTTTTTTGTTTCCTGGACTCCAACCACATTAGCCTTATTTCTGTTTCCTAAAGACACCAATCTCTTTTCTGCTGCAAATGACCTTCACCAGTGCTGTTTCTCTTGCTGGATGTGTCTTCTCTGGAATCTTTGCTTGGCTAACTCCTATTTACCCGTGCATCTCAAATTAAATGACTTTTTTTTTTTTTTCAAGAAAAAGCCCTTTCTGAAAATCTAGTTTAATTATTAAATGATTATTTTTAATCTCTTTCATAGCACCTTTTAAAATTTTCCTTTAAAACAGTTATCACAATATATAATCCTGTAACAGTATACTAAATTTTCAGATATGTCTTCCTATATATTAAGTGAAACAAAAGTTATTTATCACAGAAAGGTACTTGGAACAAAATAAGTACACAATTATTAGCAAATTGAGAGTCTTATATGAGACGAAAATGAGAATTAAGGAAGAATATTTGTAAGTTATGTGCTTGTACTTTATCTTGTTGACAGTTAAGAGCTGCTCAGGGAGTTAAGCTGTTGACTTATATAATCAGGTTTGCTTAGTTTGGAAAATGAATTGAGAACACGATAGGGTGAGATGGTGTTAGGTAAGTCTAGAGGAAGTTGTTCTATAATCTATGAGACAGTTGAAAATAGTATTAATTAAAGAAGTATGAATGAGGATCCAAAAAAAGGCATAGAACTGAAAGATGCTTTGAACATAAACTGAATGGTGAAAACAGTGTAAGGAGACAGTATAATGAAAAACACCATTTATTCTTGGCAACTTAGAAACTGTGTGACTTTGGTCAAATGGCTTAATTTTTCTTAAGCTTCAGTTTTCTCAGCCAAATACATACATGTTTCCTTTGGTGGTTTTCAAACTTGAACATTGGCAATAAATGAATACATAAATGAAATGTTCTTCAACGTGGGAGCTTCTTTAATTGGATTAAAGTCCAAAGAACTTTGGTCTGAAACTCCAAAGACCCCAGCTCCAAAACCCATTCATGTTGTCTTTCTGATGCTTCACATTGATCCCCAAGAAACTCTTTGAGATCTGAGGAGCCAACGTAAAAACAACTGGTCTCCTGGAACTTTTCATTTTGATATTATGGATATATCCCAAATTGAACTCATGATCATATTTCAAATCTGTTTCTCGTACATATTGCCTCTTCTTTCTTCAGACAGCCTACATGCTCCCTGAGTTATCCTTTTCATTCTTTTTTTATTTTTTATTTTTTATTTTTTGAGAGCAAGAACATACATGTGAATGGGGTAGGGGAAGAGCAAAGAGAGTGGGAGAGAGAGAATCTTAAGCAGGCTCCACACTCAAAATGGAGTCCAATGTGTGGCTCAGTCTCAGGACCCTGAGATCATGACCTGAGCCATAATCAAGAGTCAGACACTTAGCAGACTGAGCCACCCAGGCACTGCCAATCCTCTCCATTCTTCATGCTTCTTTCCCTTTACCAACTGTTTACTAATTACTCTCAATCTGTATGTCCCTCTTGTATATTTCCTATGAGGTCTGGTCATCAATATTAAGATGGCCTACTAGCCCATCGCACTTAGTAAATTAAACTCATTATTTAATCCCAATCTGCACACATTACTTCTCATTTTGAATTCTCTCATTAGAATGAATTCCATTAAATTTTTTATCCAGCCACTCATGTGAAAACTCAGGGAAGTGCTAGAATCCTTTCTCTGTCTCTCTGTGTCTCTCTCTTATTTGTATGTGAGTGGTTAAGACCTCAACTTCAATCCCAGGAGAAACATCTAAATAGAAGGTACAGTTATTCAGCTCATCAATCAGATAACTATTGAAATCATGAGAAGTGATTAAATCAACCAAGCAATGGATGTATGATAAGATATGGGCCAGGGGATATCTGTTGTAAAGTTCATTTTAAAGACTGAAAAAGAACAACAAGAAAAATAAATGAATTAAATATACACACATAGAAATAAATAAATATGGGAAAATAAGATCAGATGTGAGAGGAAACCCAAGAGAGTGTTAAACTATAAAGACCTAGAGAAGCGAAAGTAGTCAACACTGTGAAATACAGCAGACAATAAAACAGACAAGAACTGAAAGGTAAACATTGATTTAGTGAACAGGAAAGGGTGTGTGTTCTTAGTGAGAGAAGCTGGTGGCATTCCAGGTATAGCATTCATGTCTCATTGTGTTGAAAGGTGAGCAGAGAATGAAACAGGATGGGTAGACACACCTCTCAGGAGTTGTGGTTCTTGAGGAAAGGATAGCAAGTTACAGCCTCTCTGACCTTCACTTTCCTCATCTGTTCAATTATCATGTACTAAAAAATGACTGAAGAAGACAATTATGTGACATAAAGAAACTTCACTTAACACTTTATGAAGTAATTAGTCTCCTTTCAGAGAAATGCAGAATGGGACAGATGGCAGGAAGATTTTATAGGATAAGTAATAAAAACAAGGAAAAGGAAAATAGAAAATATTTGATTGACTAGGACCACATACTCAATTTTGTTTGGGATCAAGAGACACAGAGTTGGCTTGGTGTTTGGGGACTGGTTGACTGGGTATACTATACTATAGTTGTATTAAGAATTTCTGTTTTATCCTAAAAGTAACTGGAAGCTAAAAAGCTTTAGGATGAAAAGAAACATGATATTTGCATTTCAAAAGATTGTTCTGGATCCTTTAGCTTAATCTAGAGGAAAACAAGAGCAGAAAATCTCAAGGGGCGCCTGGGTGGCTCAGTGGTTTAAGCCTCTGCCTTCAGCTCAGGTCATGGTCTTAGGGTCCTGGGATCGAGCCCCGCATTGGGCTCTCTGCTTAGTGGGTAGCCTGCTTCCCTGTCTCTCTCTGCCTGCTTGTGCTCTCTCTCTCTCTCTATCAAATAAATAAAATCTTTAAAAAAAAATCTCTTTAGGAGGTCTTGGTACAGTCTAAGTGAGTAAGATGGTGGCTTTTGCTGATATATGGCAGAGGAAATGGAGCGAACTGAATGGTTGGATTCAAAAGACATTCAAAAAGTCATGCTGAGCAAAGACTTAGCTGGGGCAAGAGAATGGGGCAGTGTCAAAGATCACAGTTCCATTTCTGTCATGAACACCCGGACATAAATTCATATTGTCAAAGAGATGTCGACCACAGGAAAGAAAACAGATTTAAAGGTCCTAATAGACTTTCAGGTCATTGATGACATATTCCAATAATGTCCAGTATATAAAACAAATATAATTAGTAAGAAATACCTTTCACCTATGTAGATACATGAAATATGAACATGTAAGTGGGTGGTTTTTTTTTTTTGCTTTTGATAAAATGTTTAACTTAATTTTGACTTTCTTAAACCTGCAACCACTCAAAACATAGAGATATTGCATAGTTATTGTTAGTCACCCAGAAAAACATAAAATATATGAAGGCTATCTCAGGAAAATGTGCAAAGAAAAAAGGAGGAGAAGGAAGGGGGAAGACATGCAAAGAGAAAGAAGGGGAAAAAGCCAGGCACCTGGGTGG